>NC_084539.1:6857307-7157307 GCF_024500275.1 Phycodurus eques
GTGCATTATTGGATCATCCAAAATATGTACTGTTTGTAGGGTAACAATAATGGCCCACCACGCATTTGATGGTGGCGGGTCGATGGCCAAACATTTTGTGTGATTGTGCCACCGTAATACTGTGGATGAGTGCCTCACGCAGTGCAGATTACTGCAAACACATTGCAACATTACAGGCATAATTGATTTATCATGTTGGGAGAGATTTGTTTTGACAAAAATCAGTGTCACTGTCAGCACGACTTCATGACGCGAGTGACAGCGTAAAAATAAGTTTACGACGAATAACATTGCTCTTTTTTGGGAATGTGGCGGCTCTTAAAAGAGCCTTTTGTTGAGAGGAGCGTTGAATCACTTCTTCTTCGGCGCTGCCTTCTTGACACTTTTGGGCTTGGCCACCCTCTTTGCGGGACTCCTCTTGGCAGCAGAAGCCTTCTTGGCCGCGGGGGCTTTTTTGGGGGCCGCCGTCGCCGCCTTCTTGGGGCTCTTGGTGGGCTTCTTGGCCGCTTTCTTGGGCGTCGCAGCCTTGACGGGCTTCTTGGCGGCCTTCTTGGCGCTCGTCTTCTTGGCTGCGGCCGTTTTGGGCTTCTTGGTCGCTGTTGCCTTTTTGACGGCGGGCTTCTTGGGCTTGCTGGGGGTCTTCTTGGCCGCAGCCTTGGCGGGCGCTTTCGCCTTCCCCTCGGCCTGCTTGTTCATCTTGAAGGAGCCAGAAGCGCCGGTGCCCTTGGTCTGGACGAGAGTTCCCTTGGTGACTAAGTTCACCACGGCGGTCCTGACGCGGGACTTGTTCTTGTCCACGTCGTAACCGGAGGCGACCAGAGACTTCTTGAGGGCGGCCAGAGAGACGCCATTGCGCTCCTTGGACGCGGCCACAGCCTTGACGATGAGCTCGCCGACGCTGGGTCCGACCTTCTTCTTTGCGGGCTTGGGAGCCTTCTTCTTGCTCGCTTTAGCCGCTGGAGCTGGAGCTGGAGCTACTTCTGCCATGATGGTCGGTTCAATGGACAATTGCTTTTCCCAAGCAAGAGGCTGGACTTAAACGCACCATGAGAACCGTGGAGAGTCAATCGGGCACTTCGCTCCGCGGCGCGCTGACAAACTCTCCTCACTTGTGTTTTCTCCACACACTTCAAATGGTGAAAAATAACAACGGAAACTATTTAAATCGCCGACAACGATTTTAATAGATAACACACTTGTGTCTCTCCCCATCGAGGTTGTTTAAATGTCTTGTACTCCTTGCATTTTCTTTGCAGAGCTTCCAAACGTCACCTCTTCACTGTCGTGAGCAGCGCTACTCGGGGAATTTCCTCACTTATTTCTCCAATAAAATTATTTTTAAAAACTCACGATGTGACAAAAACCGCTTCACAGATGAAATAACATGTTCATCCACGGACCCAAAGTCTAAAAAGCCGTGTATTGGCGATGATTTGGGAACAAAACAACGTTTTCTGAGGGCAGCAAACACACATGATGACTGAGACGTCTGTTGCCATCTGATAACAGTCGTCACGTCTTTAAACTGCATTAATATTATTTTCAAGTCATGATATATGTTTGTCCCACTGTGAAGAATGTACACAAATAGCTGATTTATAAACACAGTATGGACAATGACTTAAGTACAGTAGTGCAGTGTGCCATTGCATATTTCAATGATCAGGAATATTGAAACAACAATGCTGTTTCAATTCAATTTTAACTGAAATAAACTGTTATGCACCCTCCAAAAAAATAAAAAAAAATACAGCCAGAATGTCCAAACGTGATGAAAACCTTGAAAGGACACCACCCAACCACTTTAGCGTACATCACAATGCATACTTATTACAATTTTACCATAAATCCTGGTGATTTGGGCGAAAGAAAGTTAAATCAACTTCTGGATTATGTTTAACACAGAATTTTACATTTTAATGTCAACATTACATTTTACATTGGAGATGTTTCTTTATTTGTAATAATGTTATAGCTTATGAACATGATTTTTATGAACAAAACCTCTGCCTCGATTTTGATTAACAGTGTGTCACTGTCATTTAATGTTGGTCATTATTGTAGTACTTGGAGTTCCTTTTGAAGTGGTTTTGTTGTAAAATGTTTGACAACTACTGAGGAAGATCATTTTGAAATCCAGGTTTTCTAGGCTAATGTATCATTATTACTTTTGAATGTATTTAATTGTGAGTTTTATTTTTAGTTTGTCTGTGATTAGTATGAACTCAGTTTTGCGACATTCTGAAATTATTGTGTGTGTGTGTGTGTGCGTGTGTGTGTGTGTGTGTGTGTGTGTGTGTGTGTGTGTGTGTGTGTGTGTGTGCGCGTGTACGTGTGAGAGCGCAGTGACACTATTTGCAAACAATAGTCCACAATTGTGGGGAGTGGTTTGTGGTACAGAACAGTTAAAAAAAAAAAAATCATTCTGAAAGGGAAGTTTTTTTTTAAACGAATCTGTTGAGTTGTCCTCATTCATTTTGAGCACTGTATGGCTTGGCTGGATATCAACTGGCTGCAATGCCAGCACCAAGGCAACATTTATCATACTGTAGGGTGAGCAAAGTTTGTTAAGGAATTCCGTTTAATGATCAGTTTCCTCTCTAAGTTGTTTGGAAGTGCAATTCAGAGAAAGAGTAATAGATACATTTATTTACAATGGAGCCAGTAACATTTGTAACGATACTAAATTGGGATCTGATCATGTGCAATAATAAGAAGTCAAGTCAAGTTAATCAAATGTGGTCCCGAATTTAGAACAAAGAAGGTTATCCTTCTGCTATTCCTCGCGTGGGGTTGCGAAGTGAAGGTCCAACCATCAAAATACGTCACCTGTCCTCGTTCAGGTCCGGAAGCAGGGCAACAAAGCGCCACCAGGAGCGTCAACAGGAGTTTCTTTGTCTGCGTTTAGCCAAGCGAGAGATGTCAACCAATCAGAGAGCAGCACTGGTACAGCGCTCAGCGCACGAGCCCCATATAAAAACCTTGTGTTCAGCCGCCACGCTCTTATTTAATTTAGTCGCTCGTACTCGTCGGTGCAGCTATGCCTGAGCCAGCAAAGGGCGCGCCCAAGAAGGGCTCCAAGAAAGCCGTCGCCAAGAGCGTCAGCAAGTCCGGCAGAAAGCGGAAGAGGAGCAGGAAGGAGAGCTACGCCATCTACGTGTACAAAGTGCTCAAGCAGGTGCACCCCGACACCGGCATCTCGTCCAAGGCCATGAGCATCATGAACTCGTTCGTCAACGACATCTTCGAGCGCATCGCCGCCGAGGCGTCTCGTCTGACTCACTACAACAAGCGCTCCACCATCACGTCCAGGGAGATCCAGACCGCCGTGCGTCTCCTGTTGCCCGGTGAGCTGGCCAAGCACGCCGTGTCCGAGGGCACCAAGGCCGTCACCAAGTACACCAGCTCCAAGTAGACCGCTCCGACCGTACTACAAAAACAACGGCTCTTTTCAGAGCCACTTCATTATTCTTGAGAAGTAAATGCCTTCATTGAATTTCGTTTCAATTTGTGTAGTCACTTTATTATTTGGTGTTGGTCTGATACCAGCTGAATGTGTTGGACACTGCCGTTTTACTAATGTTAAACTCATTTTAGATTATATTTTATAGCACTTTCTAGTCAGTGGTGTTACTAGGTTTTAAGGATGAGGTGGTGATGGTAAGCCCCCTGGAGTTGAAATAGTCATTGCAGTAGTATATTATGGAAACCTAGGGAAAAGCAGTTCGAAGTTATCAGGGGCTCAAATGTTACATTGCTGCATTTGTCTATGACAGCAGTGCAGTCTTTTCAGCATGTGACTAAGTTTTGGAAGCATAGTTTGTGTATTTATGGTTTAAATTGTAGGCAAGTATAACTATCGCAAATTATCATTTTTAAAGGGGCGTTAATTATTCACGGAAGTTTGCTAATCGCGGCCTGGCTCGGTCCCTATCCCCCGCGGATAGCGGGGGCTGACTTACACCTCACCAGTTTAGTTGGGGGAAAAAAACGTTTTCTTTTCTGAATGAATTATTTTACTATCCTAAAAACATTTCCCCACAAATGTAGACCAACGTTTGCAAATAATTATTGAAAAAACAACAACACATATTTGTCACAAAAGTGAGTATACACCAGAGACCAGATAAATATACAATATATTTGTAAAGAAAACCGGTGTGCGAAGAATTTAAGATCTACTTTAGTGGTTTTCAAGCTTTTTACACAAACAATGTCAAAAATTACTTTGCTTCTCCAAGTGCGACTGTTTAAAAATTATAATTTTTATTATGTATTTTTTTTTATTTCCAATGTTCTATGTATTTTGTTGAAGGTAAATAAAGAAGTACACCAAAATGAAACTGAGAATAATTGTCCGTATTTCGGATCCTGAAGGAGTGACATTCCAACAAACGTTAACGTATGTTCATGCTAACATGTAATGGAAAATACCTAAATGTATTCACTTTTCTCCCATAAATATATGAAATGTCTCGTCATTTCTACTTTCTTCTATGTGATCACATAGTAGTGGATAATGACTAACTTGTTGTCCATTTGCAAAATTTAGATCTGAACTTCATTTTAAAAAGAGCAACACACACATGTTGCACCTGAAATTGTTTAAAGCGTAATGGGGCATGTACTTTAGTCATTGTCCATACTGTGTTTATAAATCAGCTATTTGTGCACATTCTTCACAGTGGGACAAACATTCTTCATGACTTGAAAATAATATTACTGCAGTTTAAAGACGTGACGACTGTTATCAGATGCCAACAGACGTCTCAGTCATTCATGTGTGTTTGCTGCCCTCAGAAAACGTTGTTTTGTTCCCAAATCATCGCCAATACACGCCTTTTTAGACTTTGGGTCCGTGGATGAACATGTTATTTCATCTGTGAAGCGGTTTTTGTCACATCGTGAGTTTTTAAAAATCATTTTATTGAAGAAATAAGTGAGGAAATTCCCCGAGTAGCGCTGCTCACGACAGTGAAGAGGTGACGTTTGGAAGCTCTGCAAAGAAAATGCAAGGAGTACAAGACATTTAAACAACCTCGATGGGGAGAGACACAAGTGTGTTATCTATTAAAATCGTTGTCGGTGATTTAAATAGTTTCCGTTGTTATTTTTCACCATTTGAAGTGTGCGGAGAAAACACAAGTGAGGAGAGTTTGTCAGCGCGCCGCGGAGCGAAGTGCCCGATTGACTCTCCACGGTTCTCATGGTGCGTTTAAGTCCAGCCTCTTGCTTGGGAAAAGCAATTGTCCATTGAACCGACCATCATGGCAGAAGTAGCTCCAGCTCCAGCTCCAGCGGCTAAAGCGAGCAAGAAGAAGGCTCCCAAGCCCGCAAAGAAGAAGGTCGGACCCAGCGTCGGCGAGCTCATCGTCAAGGCTGTGGCCGCGTCCAAGGAGCGCAATGGCGTCTCTCTGGCCGCCCTCAAGAAGTCTCTGGTCGCCTCCGGTTACGACGTGGACAAGAACAAGTCCCGCGTCAGGACCGCCGTCGTGAACTTGGTCACCAAGGGAACTCTCGTCCAGACCAAGGGCATCGGCGCTTCTGGCTCCTTCAAGATGAACAAGCAGGCCGAGGGCAAGGCGAAAGCGCCCGCCAAGGCTGCGGCCAAGAAGACCCCCAGCAAGCCCAAGAAGCCCGCCGTCAAAAAGGCAACAGCGACCAAGAAGCCTAAAACGGCCGCAGCCAAGAAGACGAGCGCCAAGAAGGCCGCCAAGAAGGCCACCAAGAAGCCCGTCAAGGCTGCGACGCCCAAGAAAGCGGCCAAGAAGCCCACAAAGAGCCCCAAGAAGGCGGCGGCGGCGGCTGCGCCCAAAAAAGCCCCCGCGGCCAAGAAGCCTTCTGCTGCCAAGAGGAGTCCCGCAAAGAGGGTGGCCAAGCCCAAAAGTGTCAAGAAGGCAGCGCCGAAGAAGAAGTGATTCAACGCTCCTCTCCACAAAAGGCTCTTTTAAGAGCCACCACATTCCCCAAAAAAGCAATGTTATTCGTCGTAAACTTATTGCTTATTGAATCGGTGAGATCATGAATACGTGCTGAAGCTGATATGTGTCAAAACCAATCTCACAGAAATATGAAAGCGCAATTTTATTTTATTTTTTATTAATTTAAAAAAATATATTATTCATTTATTTCACATTTAGAACCACGTATTACACACACTGAGAGCCTGTAATGTGTTGTAATACCACTTGGCTGCAGTAGAGTCGGCATTCCAAGGGGCACAATGGACGCCTACATTGTCTTCGACTGTAGCACCCACGCAAAATGGCTGAGCACCTCGACCGTGTATTCACGTGACACAAGCGCCGGATCACATGATCACTTTAAAGAGCCACGTGGAAAATCATGTCATCTATTCGTTTGTGTACCAATGGCTGACACAAGACGAACAGAAACATGTTTGAACGTAAACGATTTCACCTTAGCTGCGTGTAGTCTCTTACTATATAACAAAGCTCTCTTGGACTCTTGTCTCTTCCTCGTTCCACTTCACATACTCACTGATCTGTGTGTCTGTAACCTCCCCTTTCCCCCCTTCTACTTGGTGTGGACCCAGATGCCACCACACATTTTGATCGATCACGTGGTTTTAACAAAAACAAAAAAGATGGGGGGGGGGACACCAAACACATCACTATTTCACAAGCACACAGTCCACAAACCTTAATGATCTCTGGTCCAAACACCATGTTATGGTCGTTTTTTAATAAAGAGAGGGCTTGAATATGAATATCAACTGTCGAAACCAGGAGACATTCCATTCGCATTGGTGCCTCTTTTGATGAACTTCTTAAACAGTTGAATATCACTTCCATTGCGACATGTTGCCAATTTTGCACATCTCTGTTTGAGACATTATTACGTGATTACACTACTCGTTATTGCAGCTTTCTCGCTCTGCGTTATTTGCATAACTCGCTCTTGAAGACTTTCGGTATCATTTGCACAATTGCCATTGTATCAGCATTACCACATTACTATCCCAATGCTCAATGACTCGGTACTTGTGCTCTTATGACCTAAATGTATAATTTGTGGTAGTGGCTATTTGTTGTTGAACTACAGTGGACTACAACTACCAGAGGCAAATTCCTTGTGTGTTTTAACATACGTGGCCAATAAAGATGATTGTGATTCTATTCTGTAAGGCTGACAAGACCATTTATTTTCTTATAGCTCTCAAATGCGGCATTTTAAAAGGCAATGAACAATTTAGATGTACTCTTGCTGTTGGGTTTTCTTGGGGGGGGGGGAAAATAGTTGAAGTCGTTTCGACTGTAAAATAAGTTTTTATTGATATTCCAATGTTGCACGTAACATTGTGTAAAGATGTCGCGTTGCAGTATATTGGTGTACGTTACTTTGAGCATACTGATAAGATAAATTAGCCAGTGATATCATTATTTGACCTCTGCGACCCATCAACTCCCGCCATTCTTTCTCTGAAGACGCAATGCATCATGGTATATGACGACTCGGTGACTGACCATCGGTTGACCACTACAATATGGCGCAACCACTATATTGTGCATTGTATAGTGGTTAGGGAGTGATTTCAGACACAGTCTTAGCTTTGTTTCTGCTAGCTTAATGCTAACACATAATGCAAAATGCCATAGACGGGCAAAAGCATTGTAAACTTTTCAATAAAGAATAGTCAAATACAAACGGTGCAGCTCAATTCTCTTCTTGGGGTCTTTTCATCAAATCTTTATGTGTTATCTACATGCGTACGCCACACTGCTTCCTTGGAGGTCAAGGTGCGCACAACAGAAACAATATTTTTAAAGTGAAATTCCACATGCAATAAACGTCTGTGTTGTTAGTTTTTAGTGGCACTTCTGCCATGTTCAATAAATTTTCGTTTTTCCAAAATATTTACTTAAAATAAAACACATTTTCATCAAAATCTGCATAGCAGTGTTGGAATACCTGGAATCAGCAAGTACTTGAATCTCAGTCGATGCACAAGTAAGAAATTTGAGGGAGTCAGTTAATTAACAGTGTTGCATGTTTGAAAATTTGGAAGAACTGATCCATTATGAGCAGCAACCAGACTCTGTCATGAAACAAATTATTAGTAGAAGAACAATGGACAAAAATCTTCTCCTTTGTCATTTGCTCAACATCTGATCTGTACTTGACTCATCCATTGTACACCTTGCACCTCTGGTTTGTTTAAAGAAAATGTACATAAATAAATGGCTGCACTTTTGAATTATATTGCTCATGTGGCAGTTCACTGGTATTGTACGTCGGAGAAATCATCTCGCGAGGCCCACGTTGTGCTAAACAGTGTGCTCGAAGAGCAGTTTAAAATGCAAAAGAATTACATTGACTGAAATGAGGTTTCAAAATGACTGTTATATAATATTTATTAAAAAATAAAGACATAAAAAGAAACAAGAACGTTGGCAAGACGAGATCGAAGGAGGACACGAAATGCAATGGGAAGGACATTCGAGCTGATTTTGACTGCTTGGTTCGGCCAACAGCATCTGATTGCGGGGTAACGCCCCCTCAGACCGGCGCTTCTGATTGGTGCGCGGCCCTTGCCGGAGGTCAGCCCCGCCTGGAAGAGTGACCTCCCGCCTCAAGGCTCGCTGCCAATTGGGGGAGATTGGGTTCAAACAGGCCCCCGAAGTGCAAAGACCCCTCCGCGTTTAAAGCCTTTTTCATGGTTTGTCTGACTTGTGCGTCCCGCGCATTCTGAGGCTATTAAAGCATGACTTTGGCCATCGAGGGGCAGATTTCCTTCGAAGTTTCATTCCAGAAAGAAGCATCAAGATGAGCGGCAGAGGCAAGACCGGCGGCAAGGCCCGAGCAAAGGCCAAGACTCGTTCCTCCCGTGCCGGACTGCAGTTTCCGGTCGGTCGCGTCCACAGGCTGCTGCGGAAAGGCAACTACGCCCAGCGCGTCGGCGCCGGCGCCCCCGTCTACTTGGCGGCCGTGCTGGAGTACCTGAACGCTGAGATCCTGGAGTTGGCCGGGAACGCAGCCCGCGACAACAAGAAGACCAGGATCATCCCCCGTCACCTGCAGCTGGCCGTCCGCAACGACGAGGAGCTCAACAAACTCCTGGGCGGAGTGACCATCGCATCAGGGCGGCGTGTTGCCCAACATCCAGGCCGTGCTCCTCCCCAAGAAGACCGAGAAGGCAGCCAAGTCCAAGTAAAAGTCCACTCCGACGCCGCACTAACCCCGTAACGGCTCTTTTAAGAGCCACGCACTTTTCACATTGAGAGCTTTACTCCCTCAAGGTTGATAGATAGATAGATAGATAGATAGATAGATGTAAGTCTCATCTATCGAAACAAAAAATACAAATGAAATGTGTGTACTGTAACAAAGATCTGACTTTTGGAGACATTGTCTTTTGTTTTCTATTGCATCAAATAAAATAAATAAAAATGTTTTTATGATTTACTTTCCATTCTCACAGATTAATTAATTATGGCATTTCTTGTTTTGTTGTTCTTAGAGCTCCTGTCCAGGTCCTAGAAGACTAGCAATAATAATGATAAATAATAATTAAATAGGGATGCACTGATACCACTTTTCAAACCAAGTACAAGTACAACCCCAATTCCAAGGAAGTTGGGACATTGTGTTAAACATAAATAAAAACAGAATACAATGATTTGCAAATCATGTTCAACCTATATTTAATTGAATACACTACAAAAACAAGACATTTAATGTTCAAACTGATAAACGTTATTGTTTTTAGCAAATAATCATTAACTTAGAATTTTAAGGCTGCAACACGGTCCAAAAAAGCTGGGGCAGGGTCATGTTTACCACTGTGTTACATCACCTTTTCTTTTAACAACATTAAATAAACGTTTGGGTAATGAGGACACTAATTGTTGAAGCTTTGTAGGTGGAATTCTTTCCCATTCTTGCTTGATGTACAGCTTTAGCTGTTCAACAGTCCTGGGTCGCCGTTGTCGTTTTTTATGCTTCATAATGCACCACACATTTTGAATGGGAAACAGGTCTGGACTGCAGTCAGGCCAGTCTAGTACCCGTACTCTTTCACTACGAAGCCATGCTGTTGTAACACGTGCAGAATGTGGTTTGGCCTTGTCTTGCTGAAATAAGCATTGGCGTCCATGAAAAAGACGTTGCTTGGATGACAGCATATGTTTCTCAAAAACCTGTGTGTACCTTTCAGCATCAATGGTGCTTTCACAGATGTGTAAGTTACCCTTGCCATTGGCACTAACACAGCCCCATACCATCACAGATGCTGGCTTTTGAACTTTGCGTCCATAACAGTCCGGATGGTTATTTTCCTCTGGCCCGCAGGAGACGACGTCCACAATTTTCAAAAACAATTTGAAATGTGGACTCGTCGGACCACAGAACACTTTTCCACTTTGCATCAGTCCATCTTAGATGAGCTCGGGCCCAGAGAAGCCGGCGGCGTTTCTGGGTGTTGTTGATAAATGGCTTTTGCTTTGCATAGGAGAGTTTCAAGTTGCACTTGCGGATGTAGCGCTGAATTGTATTTACTGACATTGGTTTTCTGAAGTTTTCCTGAGCCCATATGGTGATATCCTTTACACATTGATGTCGGTTTTTGATGCAGTGCTGCGTGATGGGATCGAAGGTCACAGGCATTCAATGTTGGTTTTCGGCCTTGCCGCTTACATGGAGTGATTTCTCGATATTCTCTGAACCTTTTGATGATATTATGGACCGTAGATGATGAAATCCCAAAATTCCTTGCAATTGTATGTTGAGGAACATTGTCCTTAAACTGCTCGACTATTTTGACGCCTTGTGACGCCTGTTCACCTGTGGGATGTTCCAAACAGGTGTTTTTTGGAACGTTTTGCAGCCATAAAATTCTAAGTTAATGATTATTTGCTAAAAACAATAAAGTTTATCATTTTGAACATTAAATGTATTTTTTTGTAGTGTATTCAATCAAATATAGGTTGAACATGATTTGCAAATCATTGTATTCTGTTTTTATATCCATTTAACACAACGTCCCAACTTCATTGGAAGTGGGGTTGTATATTTATTGGCAAGGACGTTTTGTTTTGACGTAACAAAAGTTCTGATTGTCCTCGATTTAGAATGGGTTTTTTTATTATTATTATTGTCCCATTCAATAACTTCCTCTTTAAATATAATCAGTTGTGTTCCCAGTTTCTCTCTCCACAAACTTTATATCAGATAGTCCAGGTACTTTAATTTTTAGTTTGAATATTGATTGTTTTTCTGTCACTTTCTTCCCCAATTCAGACACCTTCAGACTTGGAGTTGTTTAACTTTGCACCTGACACATACTGTACATAAAGTATATTCTGTTGGAAAAAAAATATGTCACGTTGGCTTCTAATCATAACAGTTACATCATCGGCATACGCGATGGCCGCTACTCTGTGCGCATGCCCAACAGTTGTGCCAGCGATCGGCTATCAGAATGCTTATTGATCAGAGGATTTGTAGCTAAAATGTAGATGACCCGCATTCACATTTTTTTCGCCCTCTTCCAAACTTACCTGTATTTACTACTGTTTCTTAGTACATCACAAACTTTCACCGTCATTGTCATGTGGCAGCGTATTTATGCCCACTGATACTGCTCATTGATTGGCTAGTTGAAGCGGGGAAACGGTTGTCCAATCAGGACGAAGACTACTACCCCGTTTTGTTGTAGTTCTGCCTTGCTGTATTTCAATAGAGCGGTAATGAAATGATTCGTTTTAATATTTTTTAATAAATAAGTAGCATTTCAAAATGAGAATTATTCTGGTATTACAACGAAGGTCTATTAGTTGGTATTTAGTCTGATTAATGCAATTGCTTGATTTGTCAAAATAAAACTAAATTCATTTTACATTTACAAAAAAATGGTAACTGCAATTATTTTGTTGGTAGATAACTATTTCGTGTTCGCACGATTTTGAACGAGGCTGCTTTATTTTTCTTTCTTGGAGACCTTCTTAGGCGCGCTCTTGGCTAGCTCGGGCCTGGCTACATTTCATAATGACTCACGAGGGTAAAATAAGTGACGGCCAAAGCCTGGGTTGTTATATAGGGCTCGTGCGACGACCGCTGTGCCAGGGCGCCTCTCTGATTGGCTGACAACATCTCTCGCTTACTCGGCGAGGCTTCAGACAAACAATTCCCTGTTGAAATTCCTGGCGAGCCTTTGTTGGCCTGTTTCCGAGCCTGAAGAGGACGGATGGCGTAATTTGGCGGTTGGACCTTCACTTCGCAGTCCCCCGCGATGAATGAATGACTGAAGCAGAACATCTTTGTTGTAAATTTATAACCACATTTCACATACTTCAGCTGTGTCACCACAGCTGTGTTATTATTGCACACAGTCAGATCCCATTTTAGTATCGTGACAAATGTCAATATTGCAGTTGTTTCTATTACTCTTTCTCTTAATTGCAGTTCCTTACATCCATCCATTTTCAACGCCGCTTACCGTGGTTAGGGTCGATGGTGCGCTGGACCCTAGTGCTTTCATTCATATATGAAAATAAGAAATGTTATCTGTTTATTGTATATATAGTACAACCCATTCTTGCTTGATGTACAGCTTCAGCTGTTCAACAGTCCGGGGTCTCCGTAGTCATATTTTACACCTCATAATGCGGCACACATTTTCAATGGGAGACAGGTCTGGACTGCAGGCAGGCCAGTCTAGTACCCGCACTCTTTTACTACGAAGCCACGCTGTTGTAACATGCAGAATGTGGTTTGGCATTGTCTTGGTGAAATAAGCAGGGACATCCATGAAAAAGACGTTGCTTGGATGGCAGCATATGTTTCTCTAAAACCTGTATGTACCTTTCAGCATTAATGGTGCCTTCACAGATGTGTAAGTTACCCATGCCATTGGCACTAACACAGCCCCATACTCGTTGGACTACAGAACACTTTTCCACTTTGCATCAGTCCATCTTAGATGAGCTTGGGCCCAGAGAAGCCGGCGCCGTTTCTGGGTGTTGTTGATTAATGGCTTTTGCTTTGCATAGTGGAGTTTCAAGTTGCACTTATGGGTGTAGCGCCGAACTGTATTTACTGACATTGGTTTTCTGAAGTGTTCCTGAGCCCACGTGGTGATATCCTTTACACATTGATGTCGGTTTTTGATGCAGTGCCGCCTGAGGGATCGAAGGTCACGGGCATTCAATGTTGGTTTTCGGCCTTGGCGCTTACATGCAGTGATTTCTCCAGATTCTCTGGACCTTTTAATGATATGATGGACCGTAGATGATGAAATCCCCATATTCATTGCAATTGTACGTTGAGGAACATTGTCCTTAAACTGTTCAACTATTTTCTCACACACTTGTTCACAAAGAGGTGAATCTTGACCCATCTTTGCTTGTGAATGACTGAGCAATTCAGGGAAGCTCATTTTCTAACCAATCATGGCACCCACCTGTTCCCAATTAGCCTGTTCACCTGTGGGTTGTTCCAAACAGGTGTTTGATGAGCATTCCTCAACTTTCTCTGTCATTTTTGCCACCGGTCCCAGCTTTTTTGGAACGTGTTGCAGCGATAAAATTCTAAGTTAATGATTATTTGCTAAAAACAATCAAGTTTATCAGTTTGAACATTAAATATCTTGTCTTTGTAGTTTATTCAATGAAATATGGGTTGAACATGATTTGCAAATCATTGTATTCTTTTTTTATTTATGTTTAACACAATGTCCCAACTTCATTGGAATTGGCCTTGTACATGACTGGCTTTATCCGAAAGTTTTCCAACTAAGATTTTTCTCTGAAGGACGTTTCCTTTGTTCTCATTATGGACAATTCTAACAATTACTTTTTGGTTAATACTATTTTGTTGTTTGAGGTTTTTTTTTTACACAACTGCAAAGTTTTGAAGGTAAATCCTACATTTGCCATTTTTCATGAGTTTTTTTTTCTTTCTCGAAAAGCCTCAAACCTATAAAACATATGCTATTAATCTTTCTTGTATAATCGAAGAACATATGCTATGTGACTAGCATTACCCAGTTTTCTGTCATTTATTTATTTTTCTTTATTTATATTAGAATGCGTGGGTTCAATTCTCACTCAGTGATAGTGTGAATGTGTGTGCGAATGGTTGTCCGTGTTTATATGTGCCCTGCGAGTGACTGGCGACCAGTTCAGGGTGTAGTCCGCCTTTTGCCCGAAGTCAGCTGGGATAGGCTCCAGCGCCCCGAGACCCTAACCAGTATAAGTGGTGTTGAAAATGGATGGCTAGCTATATTGTAATGTGCCTGGCCCTATTTATATGTCATTGTGATAAAAGCCATCTTGTATGAATGTCATTCAATTAAAAAAAAAAAAATTAAAATAAAAAAAAAAATCGTTACACTATATAGTGGGCTCATTCAGAACATCTTTGGGCCACTGCACGGCGCTCAGTTAATGATGTCACAGCTGCCACACAACAAAGCAGGCTATTGCGGTGGGTAAAATAATCATAATAATTTAAAAAAAGATTGCAGCAATATTGAAATGTACTGTTACCGTACATTGCTATAAAATGCCAATAATCGAAGCTTTGTTGAAGGTACATATGTAAGAAACATTCACTGCCTCCGTCTTCTTCCTCTCTGTAGATGCCATCCATTATGGTATATCATGACTTGGTGAGTGACCATTGGTTGGTCACTCCTTTTTGCTGTGCTTTGGGGGAAATTTCATCAGTCAGCATAAGCATTCGGAAACCACTACAAAATGGCGTAACCACTTTTAGTTGCACAGCTACATACTGCAATGTCACAGTAATTTCATGGCACGGCAGATGTGAAATTACAGTATTAATTGTAGTTTTACCACACCTTGCAGTGAAACATTTCGAGTAAAATGACTGTGAAACCAATTCAAATAGTAGCTAGTAAATTACCAGCCCAAATTTGAGAGTGCAAAATATACATGAACCCTGTGGTATTGCAATTAATGGCTGCATTGGCTATAACACTGACCCCTAAGTAATTGCAGACCATTTCATAAAATAAAATTATTCTCAGATTACAATTTTAATATCAAAGTGCATTTTCAGTGGGGCCCTTTGTAAATCTGAATCCAATATTTATTTACCACAGATTCTATATTACATAAAGCAGAACCTGTGTTAATTCAAAATTAACTTTCACATTTAGAATATGTGCCACAAGTGAAACCCAATATGTGCCACAAGTGAAACCCAATTTGCCATCCATTTACACTACTTTGTGTACTTTAAAAAATAACAACTTTATTAGCATTATATTGCATGCTGTATAAACTTGGTTTACATCAGAAAAGAGCATATGTAAACTACACTATATGGAAATCAAATTCCTGTAAATCTTGTCTTTACAGAACGTTGTCATTTAGAGTCAAGTGCGTTGGCTCTTAAAAGAGCCGTTGTGGTGCGAGAAGAAAAGCTTATGCTCTCTCCCCTCGGATGCGACGTGCCAGCTGGATGTCTTTGGGCATGATGGTGACCCTCTTGGCGTGGATGGCGCACAGGTTGGTGTCCTCGAACAGGCCGACCAGGTAAGCCTCGCTGGCCTCCTGCAGAGCCATGACGGCCGAGCTCTGGAAGCGCAGGTCAGTCTTGAAATCTTGAGCGATCTCCCTGACCAGGCGCTGGAAGGGCAGCTTGCGGATGAGCAGCTCGGTGGACTTCTGGTAGCGACGGATCTCACGGAGAGCCACGGTACCGGGCCTGTAACGGTGAGGCTTCTTGACGCCGCCGGTGGCCGGGGCGCTCTTGCGGGCCGCCTTGGTGGCCAGCTGCTTCCTGGGAGCTTTGCCACCGGTGGACTTGCGGGCTGTTTGCTTGGTTCTCGCCATTTTCGCGCTTCTCTTTACCCGACGAAAGGAAATGCGGTAGAAAAGCTACTCGAGCTGCCTTTTAAGCGCGTGGTTCGGCTGCGCATGAGCGACGCCCCCCTCGGGCCGGCGCATCCTGATTGGTGGCCGGCCTTTTCCGGAGGTCAGCCCCGCCTGGAAGAGTGACCTCCCGCCTCAAGGCTCGTTGCCAATTGGGGGAGATTGTGTTCAAACAGGCCCCCGAAGTGCAAAGACTCCTCCGCTTTTCAAGCCTCTTTCCTGGTTGGTCTGCCTCGAGCGTCCCGCGCATTCTGCGGCTATTAAAGCAGGACGTTGAGCACCGAAGGGCACATTTCCTTCGCGTTAACACTCGGGGAAGAAGTATCAAGATGAGCGGAAGAGGCAAGACCGGCGGCAAGGCCAGAGCAAAGGCCAAGACTCGTTCCTCCCGTGCCGGACTGCAGTTCCCGGTCGGTCGCGTCCACAGGCTGCTGCGGAAAGGGAACTACGCCCAGCGCGTCGGCGCCGGCGCTCCCGTCTACTTGGCGGCCGTGCTGGAGTACCTGACCGCTGAAATCCTGGAGTTGGCCGGGAACGCAGCCCGCGATAACAAGAAGACCAGGATCATCCCCCGTCACCTGCAGCTGGCCGTCCGCAACGACGAGGAGCTCAACAAACTCCTGGGCGGAGTGACCATCGCACAGGGCGGCGTGTTGCCCAACATCCAGGCCGTGCTCCTCCCCAAGAAGACCGAGAAGGCAGCAAAGTCTAAGTAAAAGTCCACTCCGACGCCGCACTAACCCCGAAACGGCTCTTTTAAGAGCCACACACGTTTGTCTTTGAGAGCAGTAAACTTTGATTGTTGTTTTAAACTGGTGGATCTATATATAGATAGATATAGATATAATAGATATAATAGATATATATATATAGATATAATAGATATATATATATTATATAGATATATAATCTCTATCGATAGATGTATATCTATAGATATTTTATATTTTTTTATTTAGAAAAAAAAAAAAATATATATATAAATATTATTTTTAATATATATATATTATATATATTACATATATTATATATATATATATATATAATATATGTGTATATATATATAGAGATATATCTATTGATAGAGATATATCTATATAGATATCGATAGATATCTATCTATATATATATAGATATCTATCTATCTAATAGATATATCTATATAGATAGGTATACATCTATCTATAGATAGATATAGATATCTATCTATAGATAGATATAGATATCTATCTATAGATATATAGATATTTTACATATTTTTTTATTTAAAAAATATATATATAAAAAAATATATATTATTTTTAATATATAATATATATTTAATATATATTATATATATATATATTATATAATATATATATATATTATATATATATTATATAATATATATTATATAATAATATAATAATAATATAATAATAAATTGTGTGTGTATATATATATATATATATATATGTGTATATATTATATATATATATATATATATATAATATATATTATATATATATATATATTATATATTAAATATATTATATATATTAAAAATATTTTATATTATATATTAAAAATAATATTTTATATATATTAAAAATAAAAAAAATTATATATTTTTTTTAAATAAAAAAATATATAAAATATCTATAGATATACATATGTATACATATATATCTATATATCTATAGATATATATCTATATAGATATATATATATATATCTATATAGATATATATCTATATCTATATATATATATATATATATATATATATAGCTCGAATTGAATGTTGGGACTATGACAGAAAAATCTCAGGAGTTGGTTGACATGATGATTAGGAGAACGGGTGCTATATTGTGTGTTCAGGAGAGTAGGTGGAAAGGCACGAGGTTTAGGGGCAGGGTTTAAAGGATTTTACTATGATATAGATTAGAAGATAAATGGAGTAGGGGTTATTTTAAAGGAAAAGTTGGCTAAAAATGTCTTGGAGGAGAAGAGTATCACATCGAGTGATGAGGTTGAAACTTGAAATTGAGGGTGTTTATGTATTATGTGATTTGTGGCCATCCCCCACAGGTAGGATGTGACCTAAAGGTGAAAGAGAAATTCTGGAAGGAGTGTAGAAACTGTTTTTCTACTGCACCCAATTAAAGACAAGGAATGAAAATATACTTTTATGATTTACTTTCGATTACACACTTTCACAGATTTCTTATGGCTTTTCCTGTTGTTGTTTTTTAATTTCTTCTGAGGGCTGCCACCACCCTGGACCTAGAAGACAGAAATAATAGACATTAAAAGGGACATACTAATTTTGTATACAGTTATGTCTGTGCAGTCGCACTTGATATTGGGGGAAAACGAATCTGTGATATACAGTGCCACCAGAAAACATTCACACCCCTCCACATTTTGCTCTGTTACAGACTTATTCTAATGCTGATTTGAGTATAGTTGTCTTTAAAAAAATTAAAATAAATAATAATAATAATCTTCATAATATATCCCATAACGACAAAGTAAAAAAATAAATAAAAATCCATACAGTTGTGCTAATGTATTGAAAATGTAAACATTTAAACATAATGGGTACATAAGTATTCACACCCTCAGCTTAATATTTTGTTGAAGCCTCTGCGGCAGCAATCACAGCCTCAATCAAGTCTTTTGTGGTGTTCTACCCAATAACCAGCTGTAGCGACACCCCCGACATAAAGGAGGACTGCAGCAGATTTTCAAAACACCGGGCGTGGGTTGCGCATCTTCTCCAGATATAATGCTGGCAATTCAGGCCAAAAAGTTCTACTTTGGTTTCATCAGACCAGAGAATTTGGTTTCTGCGGGTCTTAGAATTTTTCAGGTGTGTTTTGGCAAACTCCGAGCAGGCTGTCATGTGCCTTTTAGTGAGAACTGGCTTCCATCTTTCTTCCCGGGTTACTCAGCTTGGTGGGACGGGCAGATCCCGGAAGGGTCCTGGTGGTTCCAAACTTCTTCCATTTCCGAATAATCGAGACCACAGTGCTTTCCGGGACCTTCAATGCTGCTGAAGTTCTTTTTGTAACCTTCCCCAGATTTGTCCCTTGACAGAATCTGGTCTCGGAGGTCTGGAGACAATTCCTTAAGAGTTCATTGCTTGGTGTCTGCTCTGACATGCACTGCCAACTATGAGACCTTACATAGACAGGTGTGTGCCCTTCCAAAGGATGTTCAATCAACTGAGTTTAACACAGGTGGACTCCATTCAAGTTGTCGAAGCATCTCAAGGATGATCAGTGGAAATCAGATGCACCTGATCTTAAGTTTGAGCGTGATAGCAAAAGGTGTGAATACGTTTATACCCATTATGCTTGAATGTTAATTTTTATATATATATACATTTACACAAATGTCTGAAAATGTGTTTTTACTTTGTCATTAAGGGATATTTTATGGAGAATTTTTAAAAAGAAAACTATACTCAAATCAGACTTCGAACAAGTCCTATAACATAGCAAAATGTGGAAAACTTGAAGGGGTGTGAATACTTTCTGGTGGCACTGTATATTGCAATCTTAAAAAATACAGGATAACATACATGTAACGTGAAGACCAGCACACATTTCTCTTTTTCCCTCTGTAGAAAAACTATACTCACTGAAGCACACAAGTATATTGAGTTATTTGTATGAAGTCTACCTTTATTTAAATGCACTGTAGTATTGAGCAATAGTCCAGCCAGACATGAAATTAAAATAATTTTCATGCCCAGTTATACTGTACAGGCATTAGCACCTTACACTAGTCTAGTCTATAATTTACCGGAACATTGGTGCGAATCGAGTCACATGTTAATATTACAGTTGACAATATACCAACATTGCGCTGGACCCTGCGATGTGACTATTGCACACCCGTACAATGCGATGACGATGCCCAAACAATATATTGTGCACCTTTTAAGTTGTAATTTAAACAAGTAACTTCACCCTACTGTTATGAGACATTGGCTAATAAAGCAAGTTTCACAGTCAATGAACTGACCAAAAAGAAAGATGTTGGTGTTTGGCGATGCGCCACAAAAATGCTTTTATCGTGTCGGTTGCTCGCTTGTTTGCCCACACTTGGGGCTCTGCTTCCCCAAGTAGAGCAAGAAGCAGAAGGGGAGATGGAAAAACACCCAGCAGTATGTTAGGCATATTCAACAGACATAAATTCTGCAAACCTTTTTACGTTTCTGGATGGCTATTGTGTCCACCTCCATCTCGTCATCCTCATCTGTTTGGAAGTCATCCTCATCCTTGCACTGTTCCGACTCCATGTTCTCCTCGGCTGATTCCTTCAAAGTGAAAATGGATGCTGTGACGGAAAACGGTGTTAACAGACGAACACTTTAAAGTAAATAGTCACAGCATACGAGGGGCTGACAGGGGTAGAGGTCACTCAAGCTGTCTTCCGAGTCACTGTGGTCATCATTGTCACTGGAGGATGGCGCCCATGCACCATTGCCATGTTTGGACTTCCTGCCGTGGTGGACTTCAGCGCTCGTCTCTTTTGGCCTTTTCTGCTGGAGTCTTATCGGAATGAACTCAATGCCCTGCTTCACACATTCCTCATCTGGGGCAGCAAAAACAAACAACTCAGTGACAATAAATCAGTTATCCATCCAATGTAAGTCAATATGACTTTAGTAGACACTGGCACAAAGAGAACATGGCAGTCTACTTTTACCTATGGATTAATGGACGGTGAAACGTCTCAATAAGTGGCGTATTTGCATATTTGGTTAAAGCTTTTATTGTTCAGGTACATAGCCCATTTGTAATTTGTATGTGATAGTAGGCTTACTATAAAAGATAAAACATCACCAAAAGTAACACAGGCATCAAGTACTTAAGCACGAGATGCAAGTTATTGGCTAATGTAAGGTTAATCTTTTGTCACTGTTTTTGTGCCTAATATGAAAAATGTAAATATTAAATAGGAGAAACACTAGAAGTGGATACAACAAGTAAAATACTGAATGACTAGAGAGATCAGAGGAATAATAGTCGCCCCTGCTCACATTTGACGAGGGCCTTCTTGAAGCGCTTCCCGTTGACGTGTCTTAATACATGGTGTGGCTTCCTGTTGAGGTGTCTGAGGGTCAGCTTACAGAAGAGCTGATTGCTGCATAAGGTAACACAAAGCAACGTGTATCATGAGATCATCTTGACTGACTCAGTACTTATGTCATTTCCATGCTAACCAATTGTCAGTCTGTTGTGGTGTGTGTGTGTGTGTGTGCTTACGGTTGTTTTGAGCTTGGCACAATGTGTGGTTCATATTGGCTGTAGTTGAACTCAGCTTGGGAGCTCAGTTTCTGATACTTTTTCGCTTTGGTGAAGTTCTGCAGCTCCTCTAGTTTGCATGGGAATTCATGGCCGTTCAGTGTGCACTTAATCTGAAATAGCATTAAGCTTAATAAACTGACCGTTCGTTTTAGTTCTACACGTTCAATCGTCACAACACGTTCCAAATCATCGCCTGTGACTACAGGTACATTAGCAACGCGGCAGCTACTGCTGTGTTAGCTATGAATGTTGTTTTCAGTGTATCAGTGCTTGCTAACCTTTTTGCTGTCAGTCAGCTCGAGAAAAGGGTGGCTTAGTAGGAAAGCCTTCACGTCCGCAGGTAAGTCATCCATAGCTTTAAAACATTCCCAACCTGCAATAAGTCTGATATTTTGATTTGGGGGAACGTCTCTGTAGGAAGTGATTAAGCTACACGTGTTTCGCCGCGCCGGATCTGACGTGATAAAAGAGCGACATTGAGTGATCGCATTCTTACGTTTAGGCAATGAATATGATCAAATCAGAGGAATATGTCATTGATTATGTCTTTTCGGTGGCAGGATGGAGATTAGACAGTTTTTGCAATATATACGCGATGTACTCGAATGAACATGGTAATGGTCAGTGTTTTTTTTTTTAATTAATTAATATTTCATCCCTATCTGATCGCTATTCGTACTTATAAACAAGAGTGTGGGCGCTTTATTATTGTGCCAAGGTTAAAAAAAATTACTGGTGTCAGATCATTTTCGCATTTTCAGTCAGGTGACATGTTAATACCAAAGATGGTGAATATCAGACAAACCATTTTGTTCATATTTTCAGATACACTGTTAAGGGAAGCCCTTGATTTATAATAACACAAGACTGAATCCACAGAAACGAAACACATTTTAACAGCATAAGACAGTTACAGTCTTTTAAATATAGAATTAACGTTACTTTGGTGACCCACTTCGTTCGCGTTCATGTGTGGAGTTACTCGTCTTCTCGCTTTACAATCTTTGCGAGCAAAGTAAATCCCGCCCATAATCTCCCCAAAATCCCCTTCGTTACGCAAATTAATACATTACAGTACAATACAATGTGTAGTACAGTATTGACGTCTCATCTAGAGCTAAAATAAGAGTTATCGTAACTAGTGTGCAACACTTTTATTCGTCTTTTTCTGAGTTGTTGTATTGCGAATGGTCGTTCGGTGTCTACGTCAATTGTAAACTGTGGAATATAGTAAACTCAGATAACGGTAGCATTAGTAGAATGTCTGGACCAAATGGAGATCCTGACATGACCATTGACGATGGCATCATCGAGGACGGCGACGAATTTAATGACGAGGGTAACAAAGACATTTTCCCCCCAAAAAATTCCATTCAAGTCACGTGAAGCGACGTAAAAATAAATAAATAAATCATTTCATATAATTTATATCGCAGGACTTTTCCCCCTCAAATTTGTTGTTTTAATGTTGACGTTTTTTTTCCTACGATTTGCTCATTTAAATGCATAATTTTAAAGTTTACATTTTGATTCATTTATCTGGTTTAATGGTTTGTTGATTGAGTTCTTGTGATTATAAACAATATATTAGCAAAATAAAATAAAAGAAAATCGTAATTTTTATTTTTTATTTTTTCAATTTAACACGTTTATTACCAAAGCAAATTAATAGACAAATCAGTGAAAATGACAGTCCCCTCCAAAAGTGTTGGAACAGCAAGGTCAATTCCTTTGTTTTTGTGTACTGAAGACATTTGGGTTTCCAGATCAAAAGATGACTATGAGACAAAAGTTCAGAATTTAGACATTATTAAATTAACTTAAAGTGAATAACATTGAATATTTGGTGGCATAACCCTTACTTGCAATAACTGCATCAAGCCTGCAACCCATTGACTTCACCAGACTGTTGCATTCTTCATTTGAAATGCTTTTCCAGGCCTTTACTGCAGCCTCTTTCAGTTCTTGTTTGTTTCTGGGGGTTTCTCCCTTCAGTGTCCTCTTCAGGAGGTAAAATACATGCTCTATTGGGGTAAGGTCCGGTGATTGACTTGGTCAGTCTAAGACCTTCCACTATCCCCCCCTCCCTGAGGAAGTCCTTTGTTTTGTTGGCAGTGTGTTTTGGGTCATTGTCTTGTTGCATGATGAAGCTTTTCACGATTAGTTTGGATGCATTTTCTCTGTAAATTGCCAGAATTTTTTAATTTTTTTTGTAGACTTCAGAATTCCTTCTGCTGCTACCACCATAAGTAACATCGTCAATAAAGACTAGTGAGCCTGTTCCAGAAGCAGCCATGCGAGACCAATTTATGACAAGCCATGCTTCACAGATGAGCTTGTGTGTTTTGGATCATAAGCAGATCCTTTCTTTCTCCATACTTTGGCCTTTCCATCACTTTAAGCAATCAATCTAAAAGGCAACACCTGAGCAACTAGAAACACCCATCAGTCACATGTTCCAATAATTTTGGTCACTTGAAAAGTGGGTGGCTTCAAACAAATGGTGCTCTGTCCTGAGTTGTTTAACACATCGAGATGTAAATACCATGAAATAAAAGCAGAAATTCTGAACTTTTGTCTCATATTTATCTTTTGATCTGAAACCCAAATGTCTTCGGTATAGAACACACACACACAAAAAAAGGAATTGACCTCGCCGTTCCAATACCTTTGGAGGAGACTTTATTAAAAAATGAAGAGTAGACATAAAATACCAGTCCTTTCTTTATCTTCATAGTCTCCATAAATTTTCTCTTTTTTTTTTGCGTTACAACCGTATACATTTCTCGAATTTTTCTTTTGCTGAGTCTGCGTATCCGATTTTGTTTCAATAAGCCATCGTACATATTGTGCCTTTTCTTGAGGCCTGTATTTTTTACAGGTTTATTTAACATGACCTATTCCATCAATAGGGTACTTGAAAATGCAATGTGAATAAAAACTTAGATGATCTCAAAGTTTTTGTAATATTTTTGAAATTCTAGACAATTCTAATCAAATTAATTATAATGCAATTAAAATGAGAATTATTTTATCGTTAAAGAGGGTATATTTTGCCAAACCAACTTTTTTCTAGTGTTTGTGATGTAATATTAACTCTATGGTGCCTCAGTAAAAAATATAAATAAAAATCATCCACGCATTCCTGAGTTCCAGACATTTTCATCTGCAGAGAGGCCTGAAATTGACACTTCTTTACTAAGTCCATGTTAGAGAGTCACTCTATATAACCAAAATACGGGATCTTTAAAATAACCGTTCGCCGTTTTTTTACCCAACATTTTTTTTTTAGGTTAAAATAAATTCATTTACCTCATTAAATAATTTGATTCATTGTAACTAACATAAACAATTTGACGTATACATTTAATGCCTGTATTAAATAATGTTAATGAATTGTAAATAAATTAGCCAATTTCTCCTTAGGCGAGTTCATATAGGCACACATGAATAAAGGGTATCTTATCTTATGAACAGTCAGTTATCTGCCTCATCCAACTGGCACCCCAAACCACTAACATAAATCTTGCTGTGTCTCACAGAAAAGTGATCATACAATATCAGAGAGAGAGAGAGGAACACGGTCAACTTTCTTATCCTTGCACTATTGTAAATATTATGAGGTTATAATAAACAAAGAATACATTTTATGTGTGCAAAGGCAAATGTTTTTCTAATATTTAACCTTATGTACAATTGACCTGTTTTTTTTTTTTTTAATGAGCTAATTGTATTATTGGTCTGGACTGTGAAATACAATCGCTAACAACTCATTTCATGGCACATGAATTTGGTATGTTTGTCGAATTTTGTATATCTGTTCATGCAAAAAAAAACTAGAAAATAAATTCCAGGGTAAAACTGTGCCCACCACTCGTGAGTACCTAATCTTATGAAACATTGTTATTGCACAGAGTTTGTAGCCATTAACTCCATGCTGGACCAGATCAACTCGTACCTGGACGCCCTGGAGGAGAGAAATGACGCCCTCAACAGCAAAATGCACGAACTCCTTGAGTCCAATCGGCAAGCCCGGCAGGAGTTCAGAGCCCAGCTCCAGGAGCGACGGCCCGGGGACGATCGCTCCTCTTTGCCAGGCATTGAGGAGGACCACGATGAAGACACGAGAGAGGCTCGCAACTGAACAGTGACACGAGTTACAATGTGAAGAATCATTCCTTAAGCAAGATACTTTTAAGAGTGTATATTAAATCTCTGGTTCTGAATATTCCCCCTAAATGTGATTCCTTGTGATAACACAGAGGCCATATTCCCAGTTTTCCTGCATTGTTGTCTCTGTAATGTATGTGTGTCAGAATTATGCTGTAATGTTTATTTTCTCTGTTCATGCTGTCTGGAAAACGAAAAAAAAAAAAAAAAAAAAAGTTTACACCAGTGTTGGGAAATGAGACATTTTAATATAAATCAAAATGACATCAAAAAAATACGTCCAGCATTTTAGAAAACATCTTGATTTCAGTTTTGTCTGTAGCTGAATAAAAATAGTCATAAGAAACAAGATTTGTTTTGAAATCACATCATTCAGCGCTACAATATATATCTTCCTGCGGACAAAAACAATGGAGGGGGGTGGGGGCTTGTGCTAATCATGTGCCTGGTCATCAGGGTGATGTCAAGCTTTGCTACATATGAGCAAGACTTTAAATAACTACAACTGAGGATGAAATGTTTCCGCAACAGTTAAGAAAAAGGAAGTGATGCATTAGTGAACCCCTTTCATAACAGAATGGTGCAAAAAGTGAAGCCAAAATAAACTGTGTGTGGTTTAAGAAGCAGTGTCAAGCCTTTTTTTCTTCCATCAAATATCAAAACTTCACTAAATAACACCTAGAATGTGACACCAAAATGCCACTAATAAACACTGATGGTCAAATGTGATTTTAAACACATCATGACATACAAGCAGTCTTGTGAGCAGCATAAATCATAAATCTGCCTTGATGGACAAGCTTTCAAATAAAGCTGTACAGACACAATGGAGGGGGACACAAAGTCGTTTAGTGTACACTAGTGGCATCTTACAGGCATTGGTGAGTACTCAAAAACGGTTGCTCATGAAATTTTTATATATATTTTTTTACCCTTTTTGCTTGTATCAGATGGGTAGGATTAGTCATGTAGTTGATATTGTTCCTATCGTACTGAGCAGTCTGACACTTTGCTAACTGCCATTTCTGTTTTTTGGGTGGGATCACCGAGAGGAGGGGGGGGGATTAAAAAATCCACAAAAAGCAAATACACTTGGGGAATACATTCTTTTAGTAGTTCACTGTGCTGGCATCTTGAGAGAGTTTCTGGTTTAGATACCGAAGTTTTTTTTTTTTTCAGACATTATGGTTAAAATACAAATCGTACATCTTTTGGGGAGTTTGACTTTTGAGAGTCCAAAAGTACTAGTAACAAATAATTTTCCTTTAGTTCCCACAAATGTATATCAATTTAAGGAACCCTTCCTTGCAAATAAATGTGTCAATAATATAGAGTATGTATTAATTTTTGCCCTTTGAATCCACAATTCAATTTTGTCTCATTGGGATTGGGCTAATTTTTCTCATTTTGAAATTGTCCATCCCATCATTTTTCGGTGACATGCTCCACCATAACATTTAAGTTTAAATGGAGAGATTTTTTGAGGAGGTGTCAAGTCTGTCATCCGTCCATCAGCGCCTGTTTGCGGCCCTACCGGACCTGCGCCTGGTGTTTGGCTTCGGCAAAGCATTTTCATTGTTTTCTTCATTGGTGTTGTCATTGGAGGCTGGCAGATCAGTGCTGTCAGCAGGGAGCTTGGCCGGAGCCTTCGACGTTTGACAAGTGCCGGGCTCCTCTGCATTGTCCTGGAGCTGGTTTTCTGTACTGCTGAGTTTTGACACTGACTCTGCGTTACTGGAGGGGCAATCACCTTCCAGAGAGTCTGTGGTAGTTCCTGTTAAAGACCTGCGGTTGTTGTTGCCGGTGTTTTCGTCGAGCGATTCTTTATGTTTCTGAGGACGACAGAACAAACAAGCAGACAATTTTTAGTGTGGCGCAGCGGACAAAACGTGTAACACAAACTAATAATTATCTAAAAATGTCCCCTTTAAAGTGTTAAGATAGAGATAAATTATCACTTTATCTCAAGATATCGGCAAAGTGTCCATCTGCTTCCATTATCGTGACCCATTAAAGAGTGTGATCTCGTCAACTAATTTGGACCAAAGAAAGACCGATAAGTGTGAGAGCACCCTTAGATGACTGCTAATATCTTACCTTGAGGTTGTCAAAGTGTTTGAGGGACTTGCAGTGTGTGTGTAATGCCGACGAGTCAAAATGGTAGAACTTGTTGCAGAGTTGGCAGATGAAACCGGCCACAGGCACAAAGAAGCTGGACCCTGTGGAAAGAAAAAACAAAACCCAAACAGCCATAAAGCCACAGCCATACTGTGCATTTTGCAAAAAGTCACTCCTCATAGGGCCAATTTTGTTTCTTTATTTGCAACTTCCTCGGCTCCCGCGCCTCTTTTCACGTTAGCACCTGCCACCAGAATTTCCATTGAGGAGACGAGAAGACTGATAGATGAGCAAGGTCGCAGGAGGGAAAAATACTTTCAGAAATGAGACGATCGTTCCTCGATGACGTCATTTCATGAAGACGGCAACTACAGATGACATCACGTCATTGACGGGTGTCACGTATCATTCGTCTCTGTGTCTGAATTATTTCCATCAAAAGTTCAACATGTCCACATTATGCTTGATGTTTTAAGAGGGACGAAATTAAAGTCATCGCTGTTACTCCTCACAATCGTGAGTGGGCTTCTCCAGCCAGCCCCTCATTACCGGGCTTTCATAACCCTCCTTTGTGGCGCATATTTGTAGTGACTAAGTATGCTGGTATGTTTATGGTATACGTGGAATGGAAAAACAATGTCGAATCATCAATGGTTTTATTTATGTGGCTAAATTCTTTTGACAAAATGACAGCCTAATTATTACAAATCTATTGCGTAGTAACTAAGAGCAAGTGTAATTAAGTAATTTTAGTATTAGATACTGCCCAATATACTACAGACACGCAGTAAAATATGGATATGCATACTAAAATAATCAGAATGACAAAACAGAAGATTAACTGTACAATTTGAAGTCCTGCTCTGTTTACAATTCCGCTGCTACACGCCCATTTGGATACATCACCATCGAGGAGCTATAGGACTTTGGCCAAGGACACATCAACAGTCCCTCGATATTAGCTAGCCCGTGCAACCTCCTCGATGCCCGATCCTTGATGCGCATTTAGGACAACTCTGACGCTCCTTAATATTACAGTGTAAGAACAACACTCGCTTTCGAAGCATCAAGGAGCGGGTAATGTTGCAATTGAGATAATTGAGATCTATCCATTGAGTCTTAAATTGACCTAACTGTCATGGGTGTGGTCACTGATGGTGTAATGGTACACTCCCCTGACTTTGGTGCAGGCAGCGTGGGTTCAGTTCCCACTCAGTGACGGTGTGAATGTGAGTGCGAATGGTTGTCTGTGTCTATATGTACCCTGCGACTGACTTGCGACTAGTTCAGGGTGTCACCCGCCTTTCGCCCGAAGTCAGCTGGGATAGGCTCCAGCGCCCCGCGACCCTAACCAGGATAAGCGGTGTTGAAAATGGATGGATGGAAATGGATGTCATGGGTGTGTGTTCTGGTTGTTGTCTTCCCCCTGTCTCGTACACACCTGCTCCTGAGAGCATCTTCCCCACCTGTGCCTCGTTTACCCTAATTACCCCATGCATTTAACCTCGTGTCTCAATCTTTCTGGTCGCCAGTTCGTTGTACCTTGTTGGCACGTTCCAGCATTCCTTGTTTCCATGTCACCGACTCATAGTAAAACTAGACCCTGTTCCGATTAATGACCTTGCCTCTTTGCCTCACGTTTTTTGGATACTGTTGCCTTTTCGGATTGCCTGCCTGTGTACAGACCTCTGCTCGTTTATGAAACCTCTCTTTTGTGAAACTGTCAATGTGTATTGGAGTCGTGCATTTTGGGTCCTGTACTCTCTTCCGTTCATGACACGTAACGTTTTATCAAAAGGTCCAATTAAACTCGTGGCTCACCGTAGATGGTGTCAGGGTCGTAATGCTCACCACTCGCCATGTCCTTCAGAGTAACCTCTCTACCTGAGCTCCATCCATCCTGCCATAGAAAGCCAATGGTATGTTTACAACATTTGATTTGAAAAAATGATCATGAAAAGCGACAAAAAGGTACCTGGTTCTCAGGGAAGTCTTCTTCATCCGGGTCGCGCCTATCATCCTCCTCCTTCTCTTCCTCCAAGTCAAAACCGTCTTTGTCCAGCAACTTGGATGAAGTGACAGAGATTTCCTGTCAACACGCACGTCGGCGGTAAGCGACATAGATGAAAGGGTTTTGACCTAACGCCGGGCGATAAAGTCTCAAAATAAAATCTTGTCATACGTAAAACAATGTGAAATAATTCTACTAATGCTGCATGTTTCTCAGTAGAAGATTTTCCTTCTGTGCTTCTTGTTTTGGTTTCAACAGTCTTTAAACATGCTTTGCAGCAGACTGTTTGTAGCTCATTGTCTGAAGCTGCAAACCTAAACTAAAATGACTGATAAAATGACACTCAATGGTAAACTATATCCTCTCTCTTCGCTGCCATGTCTTCAATAATAATAGGGCGTGTCAAGCCTCTTAGGGGGGATAACAATCAAAATCTTCGGGTTTAAAAAAAAAAAAAAAAAATTAAATCTGTGTGATCCCAATGAATGATATAATTCATTCAATCGATTAATCGCCCCGCCCTTGTTTGACTCTTATTTAGGGAATGCCCTCAGATACCTTCTCTAATCTCTGGCGGTGCTCCTGGGACTGTAAGTGTGCCACAAATAGCTTGGAGCTCCTGAAGTGTTTCTTGCATACGCTGCAGGACGACACAGCTGCTCTGTTCGCAAACTGAAGACAGAAAGACAGGAAACACTTTATAGATTATTTTAATTTATTTTTTTGTCTAGTAAATTATGTTTTATATTTTTTGTTTCATGAATGAGAGGAGGGTACTAATAAATGTATTGATCGAATTTTAAACGTTGAGAATTTTCTCACCCATGTGAAAATTACCTATGGACAACGTTGTGCAGTATTTCAAAATAACCTGCAGAGGGTGCAATTAAGCTCAAAGGAGCATGCGTCCTAAATAACATGAATTCCTACTTTTGATTTATTTGCCTTTGTAAATACAAATATTGACAATTTTCTGCACCATTGCAAAAATAGACTATGACATTGCTATTATTTCCTAATTCTCTAATAACATAAACACAGAAAATATCCATACAGTATACAATACTGTAATAGTTTAAGTACTGTACATGCTTTCCTTGGTTAAAATGTGACATTGCCCGACGAGGTAATTGACATACTGTTGAGAATCCCCGCCATACTTTTGTGCTGTTTTTTTACAGCCCTGAGAAGCCACCCAAAAGTTTTAACCCAAAGATTATCCTGTGGTCTGAGGTGTGGTAAGTGTGAATCTGTCCGAATAACAGGATCCAAAACAGGTCGGGCTCCGACAATCTTAAATATTAAACTTATTCAATATTTATGACCAAAAATCTTCCTGTGTGAGTACTGAAGCGGAGTACTCAGTGCAAGACATATGAAAGCCCGCATGGAGTTTGCTTATAAAACAAACAAAACAAAACAAAAAAACACCTGAAGGACCCCAAGATGGTGAGAAATAAGATTCTCTGGTCTGATGAGACCAAGATATAAACTGTTCGCCTTAATTCTAAGTGGCGTGTGGAGAAAACCAGGCACTGCTCATCACCTGTCCAATACAGTCCCAATAGTAGGCCAGGGTGGAGGCAGCATAATGCCGTGGGTGTGTTTTTCAGCTGCAGGGACAGGACGACTGGTTGCAATCGAGGGAAAGATGAATGCGGCCATGTACAGGTATTTCCTGGACGAAAACCTTCTCCAGAGTGCTCAGAACCTCAGATTGGGCCGAAGGTTCACCATCTAAAAAGACAATGACCCTAAACACACAGCTAAAATACTGAAGGAGTGGCTTCAGAACAACTCCGTGACTGTTTTTGAATGGCCCAGCCAGAGCCCTGACTTAAACCCAATTGAGCATCTCTGGAAAGACCTGAAAATGGCTGCCCACCAACGTTCACCATCCAACCTGACAGAACTAGAGAGGATCTGCAAGGAGGAATGGCAGATGATCCCCAAATCCAGGTGTGAAAAACTTGTTGCATCATTCCCCAAAAGGCTCATGGCTGTATTAGCTCAAAAGGGTGCGTCTACTAAATACTGAGCAAAGGGTCTGAAAACATATGGCTGTGTGTTATTTCAGTTTTTCTTTTTTAATAAATCTGCAAACATTTCAACAATTCTGTTTTTTTTCCTGTCAATATGGGGTGCGGTGTGAACATTAATGTGGGGGAAAAATGAACTTAAATGATTTTAGCAAATGGCTGCAATATAAAAAACAGAAAAATATAACGGGGTCTGAATACTTTCCCACTGCACGTAAGTATTCACAGCCTTTGCCGCGAAGCTCAAAATTGAGCTCAGGTGAATCATGTTTCCACTGATCATCACTGATCAGCGGTTTCTACATCTTATTTGGAATCCACCTGTGGTAAATTCAGTTGATTGGACATGATTTGGAAAGGCAAACCCCTGTCGATATAAGGTCCCACAGGTGACAGTGCATGTCAGAGCACAAACCAAGCATGAAGTAAAAGGAAATGTCTATAGACCTCCAAGAAAGGATTGTCTCAAGGCACAAATCAGGGAAATGGTACAGAAAGATTTCTGCTGCTTTGAAGGTTCCAATGAGCTCAGTGGCCACCATCATCTGTAAATGGAAGAAGTTTCGAACCACCAGGACTCTTCCTAGAGCTGGCCCCCGTCTTAAGTGAGCAATCAGGGAGAAGGGCCTTAGTCAGGGGGGTGTCCACTAACCCGATGGTCACTCTGTAAGAGCTCCAGCAGTCCTTTGTGGAGAGAGGAGAACCTTCCAGAAGGACAACAATCTCTGCAGCACTCCACCAATCAGGCCTGTATGGTAGAGTGGTCAGACGGAAGCCACTCCTAAGTAAAAGCCACATAGCAGCCCACCTGGAGTTTCCCAATAGGCACCCGAAGGACTCTCAGACTGTGAGAAATAAATTTCTCTAGTCTAATGAGACAAAGATTGCACTCTTTGGCGTAAATGCAAAGGCGTCATGTTCGGAGCAAACCAGGCACTGCTCATCACCTGACTAATACGGTCCCTACAGTGAAGCATGGTGGTGACAGCATCATTCTGTGGGGATGCTTTTCAGCGGTGGGAACTGGCAGACTAGTCAGGATTGAGGGAAAGATTAATGCAGCAATGTACAGAGACATCCTGGATGAAAACCTGCTTCAGAGTGCTCTGGAACTAAGACTGCGGCGAAGGATTACCTTCCAACAGGACAACGACCCTAAGCACACAGCTACGACAATGAAGGAGTGGCTTCAGGACAACTGTGAATGTACTTGAGTGAGCCAGCCAGAGCCTAGACTTGGATCTGATCGAACATCTCTGGAGAGATCTGACGATGCCTGCGCACTGACGCTCCCCATCTAACCTGATGGAGCTTGAGAGGAGCTGCAAAGAGGAATGGGTGAAACTGCCCAAAGATAGGTGTAGCAAGCTTGTGGCATCAAATTAAAAAACACTTGAGGCTGTAATTACTCCCAAAGGTCCATCAGGAAAGCAATAAGCAAACGCTGTGAATACCTTTTTAATTTGTAATAAATTTGCAAAAATGTAAAAAATAAAAAAATAAAAAAATAATCATGTTGTCATTATGGGGTGTTATGTGTAGAATTTTGAGGGGGGTGGGGGGATGACTTTATTCCATTTCGGGATGAAGCTGTAACATAAAATGTGGAAAAAGTGAAACGCTGTGAATACTTTCCGGATGCACTGTACATCATTACATGCACGCACTCCATAACGTGCTTCACCTTCAGGTAATTTTACACGGATATATCTGTTTTCATTGCAAAATCTTTCATACACGTTTCGCAGACTACTGTTGTTTCCAAATGATAGATGTTACATGGCCTTTTTGATACTATTTCTTGCTTGCTAGTTGCTAGGATGTCCTTCATGTTGTCGCCACGCAACTCCACGGGGCAAAGAAATCTTGCGGGCTAGCAAAAAAATAAAATCGATCATCCCCATTTTCCATATTGAGCATTAATAAAATATTGATCGAATCAAGCTTTTCGATATTACCCAGCACTAGTGGGGAAGCGTCAACTGCCTTTTTTTGTTATTTGCGGTAGGACTCAGTCCTTATCCCCCTGCCCCCCTTTCACACTGCCCATCAAAGCATACTTTGACCCCATGTCACTGGTCTGTGTAAAAGGTACAGAATGGGGTATTTATGTCGACCCACACATTTTCTGGGTTCTGAGGTAGTAGCAGAGCAATAACAGAGGTTGCACAGTGCCTGTGTCTACGAGAATTCCACAAGGCCGGGACAGGGTTGTGAAACATAAAACCTGCCTGCTATTTTCGTCAAGGCCTTTCCTAGTTTCATTATGAAAACCAACAATAGAACTTACTTTGTGCTCCTCTGTGCGCCGATGCTCCGAGATACTGGTGGAGTAGTGAACACAACAGGTGGCACACCAGCGCTGCGTGTCTGCTTTTTTCTCTCTTTTGGGAAAACGAAAACAGTAATTACAGAATAGAAGACTCCCTAGACATACACTTTATTGCCAAAAGTATTCGTTCACCTGCCTTGACTCACATATGATATTCAGTGATATATCATTCTAAATCCATGTTGTTCTACCCTTTGCAGCTTAAACAGCTTAAACTATTGTGGGAAGAGTTTCAACAAGGTTTAGGAGTGATCTTAAGGCAATTTCTGCCCATTCTTCCAGGAGCATGTTTATGAGGTCACACACTGATGTTGGACGAGAAGGCCTGGCTCACTGTCCATTCAAAATCAACCCAACAGTGTTCTTCCAGGTTGAGGGTAGAACTCTCTGCAGGCTAGTCAAGTTCATCCATACCAAATTCTCTCATCCATGTCTTTATGGACCTTGATTTGGGCACTGGTGTACATACATGTTGGAACAGAAAGGGGTAATCCCCAAACTGTTTGACTGTTCAAAATCTCTTGCTAAGCATTCAGATTTCCTTTCACTGGAGCTCAGGGGCTAATATTTTGGACATTTCCAACTTTCTGGGTTCAGTTCGGAGATGCCCCCCTTCTGTTCCAACTCGACTATGCATCAGTGCACACATCAAGGTTCATAAAGACAAGGATGAGAGCGTTTGATGTGGATGAACTTAACTGGCTTGCACAATCCGGACCTCAACCCTATAGAGCACTTGGATGAATGAGAGCAAAGTCTGAGAGACAGGCCTTCTTGTTCAAAATCAGTGTGTGACCGCACAAATTAGCTTCTGGAAAAATGGTAATAGAGTCCCATAAACACACTCCCAAACCTTGTGGAAAGCCTTTCCAGAAGAGTTTAAGATGTTACAATTGCAGAGGATGGACCGATGTCATATTAAACCATACGGATTAAGAATGGGATGTCACTTAAATTCATATCCAAATCAAGGCAGGTGAGTGAATACTTTTGGCAAGATAGTGTAAATGAGCGAAACATACCCATCTTTACTGGTCCCCTGTAGAGTCTCGTGCAATCGTGGCAGCAGTGTGACCAGGCAAGCGTTGCTCATATGCTGAATCTCCATCATCCTCTGCTGGTGGGAAACGCTGTTCATATGACTCCTAAAGTTCTTTGAAAAGACAAACACAAACACACAAACACACGCGCGCACACACACACACACACACACACACACACACACACACAGAGAGAGAGAGATAAAGAAAGGCTAATACCTGATTGAATATTAACTCAAGTTTGACATACTTCCTGACTGTGGCAGGTAATGGTGCAAAGGTAGCAGTAGAACTTGTTGACACCCTCTGTAGCACTCCCCTCTGCTTCCTGTTTGTCTGATGGCTCACCATCACCCACGAGGGAGGCATGGCACTCCTCCACTCCCTCAGCAGGTCCTGAACCCGGTGTCAGGCCTCTTTCCTCTAGAAGGCAGTCTAGGACCATAAAGATGGAATACTGCAACTCAGTCCACAAATAAATGTGACTTTAAAAAGGTACGTTATTTAGTTCATGTGGTTTCAGTTAGTGCTCGTGTAATTCACCATCAAGCTGGCTGCCTTCTATGTTACATTCTGAAACGAGATTATCACCATCTGAATTTGCAGTGTTGAGCACAGCATCCTCTTTAGGCTCCTCAGACCTGATTGAGCACAAATGAGAAAAAACAAACTGCTATAAGGAAGAAATTATACAAAGAACACATCTTTTACACAGAGACAGCACAAAATGAAGACATTTTGCTGCAACTGTGTGCCCTTTCACAGTGACAGATCCTTGTAGTGTGTGACAATATCAGTGGCAGTGTCTAAAGTGATGTCTAAGTTAACATCAGTAAACTAATTAGATCATTGTAGCCACGTTTCCTAATTAATACAAAATGCACTAGCGGATCAGCTCTTGTCGCCGATGTTACGTGTGCTTCGCGGTTCCACTTGGGACCACAACGAGGGCTCAGACCCGCAGCACCTCAACGGTAAAATACAGAAGACCAATTTCAGATTATTTTTTTTACCACAGCATGAACATCAATTAGAAAAAAAAATTACAAAATAAAATGTGAATGTACAAATTCTGATGTTGCTGTGTGTGTGTATGTGTGTGTAAGCACAGTCAAAACTACAAAAAAAAACATCTGCAATTTACTGCACAGTGTTTTCTCAAGTTATAAGTGAGCTGAAATATCCACGGTTAGGCAGACAGTGCCAGACAAATATTACAATACATGAGAGCTGTTGGTTTTGTTCATCTAAATGTAAACAAGAGTAGCACGCCGTTGCCTTCATGGTCATGTGACTTTGTGCCGTTTGATTGGCGAACTTGACTTAAACGGCACTAGTGCTTAAATTAGATGACGCAAACAGCGCCCGATGCAGATGTCAAAGTCGTAGTCTCGCGCATGAAATTGTTGATAAATAAGCAATAATTGATAAATAAAAGTAGCGAGTGACATTTAGATCATTATAACGTAGTAAAAGTACCGTGACTTACTAACAGCAGAAGCGGTGGAAGTTATTTTCTGGTCTCGTCAACTCCTGTGACTTCGAGCGCACAGGCGGAACCTCAGGCCGCCGCGGAGTAATAGTCACAATTACAGCTGTATGTTGATGGTGGATGTGTGGAATGGCTCTAACTGCCAGTGTTCAAGGAGTACGAAATTGCCTGTGACATCAGTGGCGGCGACGGCGGACCCCCCCCCCAGGAAAAACTAATCTGAACTATACGATTTACATAAATAGCCTATTTTGAGTCCAAAATGGCAAATTTCGTCGAAAGGCGACTGATTTGCATGTATGGTTACGGCTCAAATACTACTTCCAAAGGTGGAAAATTGACGGTTGACTTATCACCCCATTCTGTGATGAGAAAAATTACATATTTTACAGGCCACGCCACAGTGGCTACTGTCAAGATGTTCATGAGAAGACTGTGGGTCAGAATTGTACGATGCTGCAATTCAAATCTTTGCCCCACCCTTCCATCCGCTGCCTCTTCACTGCAGGTTCTTCGAGCTGTTCCTCAAAGCTCTGTGCAGATCCATCGACCCATTCCAGAACACCATCTGTGGGTCACAGCCAAACATATATAAACACTAACTGAAAACGTTGTATCAAGCTTTGTCATTGAAAGATAATAATGCTCTGTTGTCAGAGAGCGGTATTCATTTAACAATGATTATTATTGTGGTTGTCGTTAATGCATAATACTCAGATTTCATGATCGACAAGGACCCACTTTCTTTCCAAAGCAAGTACTTCCTGAATTTACACATCTACCTGGTTCAGTTGTGCTGTCCTTGTTAACTGCTGGAATGTCAGCTGTACGCCCGTCTGCCATCTGCTCGCTGTCACTTTTCTTGTCCGACTGCGGAACAACGGCATCCTACACAGAGATGGTTAAGACACTAGTATTTCGTCAGTGATAATAATTATTATTAAAACTGCTGCTGTTATTACTGTGCTGGTGGCGGTAACAGAGGAAGTGGTGGCCGTGCTTGTGCCGGCCGCGCTGGTGGTTAGGGCGGGATTATTGTAGAAGCGAGGGTGAGGGTGGAAGGGCCGGGCAGCAGCAGGGAAACCCATGAGGGGGGACTTCATTGCCATGCCAATTGGTACCGGCCCCAGCAGAGACCTGTTTGTCGCCGTGAAGAATTGACGGAACTGTTGTCCGGCCATTCCAAAGCCCCGCATGTTACCTAAGGAAACAGAACATGAGACATGACATGCATGTATATCTTGAAGTGTACGGTCAGGTCCATAAATATAGGGACATTAACACAATTCTCGTCTATTTGGCTCTAAAAACCACCATAATGGATTTGAAATTAAACCAACAACATGTGCTTCAACTGCAGACTTTCAGCTTTAATTTGATCGTATTAACATTCATGTATATGTGCCTCCCACTTTTTAAGGGACCAAAACTAATGGGACAATTGGCTGCTCAGCTATTCCACAGACAGGTGTGTGTTATTCCCTTATTATACCATTTACAAGGAGCAGATAAAAGGTTTAAAGTTCATTTCAAGGGTGCTATTTGCATTTGCAATTTGTTGCTGTCAACTCTGAATTCAAAACCCAAAGACCTCTCACTATCAGTGAAGGAAGCCATCATTAGACCGAAACATTTAACAAACCTATCAGAGAGATGGCAAAAACATTAGGTTTGGCCAAATCAACTGTTTGGAACATTCTTAAAAAGAAAGAACACGATGGTGAAGACTGCAACACCAAAAGACGCAGAAGACCACAGAAACCAACTGTGGTCTATGACCAAAGAATTATTTCCCCGGTGAAGAAAAACCCTTTACAACCATTGCCCAGATCAAGAACACTCTCCACAAAGTAAGTGTATGTGTGTCAAAGACAACAACCAAAAAAAAACTTCACCATACTGAATACACAGACTGCGCCACAAGAAGTAAACCATGAGTGACCCTCAAAAACAGGAAGGCCAGATTAGAGTTTGCCAAACAAGCCTCTGCAGTTATGGAACAACATCCTATTGCCAAACAATATCGAAAAATGCCTTTGGAGTTCTGGAACAACATCCTATGGACAGATGAGACGAAGATCAACTTGTTCCAGAGTGATGGGAAAAGAAGAGAAGAGGATGGAGAAGGAAAGGAACTGGTCATAATCCAAAACATACCACCTCATCAGTGAAGCTTGGTGGTGGTTGTGTCATGACGTGGGTATGTATGGCTGCCAATGGAACTGCTTCCTATGTATTTATTGAGGATTTGACAGCTTAAAAGAAAACTGTTGTATGAATTCTGAAGTGTTTCGGGCCATATGCGCTTATAATCAGCTAAATGTTTTAGAACCCCTTTGAAAGTGCTTCACAGTGCAAATGGATGACCCGAAGCGTCAGTGAAAGCAACCAGAGTTTTTTAAAGCAAAGAAGTGGAACGTTATACAATCGCAGAGTCAATTATCTGACCTGAATCTGATTGCTAAAGACAAAGCTTAAGGGAAAATACTGCAAGAACTGAATACAGTTGCAGTAGCGGTCTCCCAGAGCATCACCGGGGATGAAATCCGGCATCTTTTAATGTCTATGCATTCCAAACTTCAAGCTGTAATTGAGTCCAAAGGATTTTCAACCAAGCACTAAAAAGTGAATGTTTCATTTAATTCTTCATTTGTCCCATTGGACAAATGTGGGAGGAATACAAACTGTTGTAATTCCTACACCTTTCACCTAATTTGGATGTAAATACCCTCAAATTCAAACTGAAAGTCTGCAGTCAAAGGACATATTGTTCTCGTCAGTTCAAATCCATTGTGCTAGTGTTTCGAGCCAAAAAGACGAGCATTTTATCAATGTCACAATATTTATGGGCCTGACCTGGCTGGAGGTGGGGTTTTTTTCTTTCCAAGCTTCACCTTGCATCTGCTGCATCATTAAGGCTCCCTGGAGCATAGGATTGGGGCTGATAATGGTGGTCTGGGTTGCCTGGCACAGGTTGACCATTCTGGGAGGAGGAGCCGCTGTATGTGGAGGCACAGGGATGGCTCTGGCAACAACGACAACAACAATTTCTATGACATGGAAAGAGGTTGAGCTTCAGTCAGGCTAACTGTTGAATTGCAACAGATTAATAGATTCCCAGAAATACAAATAGATATTAGGATTGGAAAGAAAAATATAAAAATGAAAAAGAAAATAAATTCAATGGTCCTGAGATCACACTCATAATATTTCAATCTATTCAAGCGAAACTACAATTTCAAAAATGTTTACATAAGTTACTCATCACATTCTGAGTAGTCGTTTTACATTTATTACCATTATAACATATTTTTTGTCATATTTGGTAATAATACAATTAGCCTCATTAAATTACAACTTTTCTAACTTATTCTCAATAGTATTTCAACTTTATTCCCTTGATTGTATGACTTAAGTATCAGTATGTGTTTCTTTATATGATTATGGTACTCTCACAAAATTACAACTTCCTTCAGATCAGGACTTTCTCTTTTTTAGACTTTTTTTCTTGTAGGATTAATAATTAATTCTCAAAATATTTCAATTCAGGTCAGTTTTATTTATCGAACACTTTGAAAAAAGAAAGACAGTGGAAACAAAATGTTGTAAATAAATAAAATTTAAAAATTTGACATAAATCTTAAGACAAGTGAACATAATTTAAAAATGGTGCATTTTGTTTTAAAATTAATTTCAATTGTAACAGGGTTAAAAACAAATAAGACACTAAAACAAGGGCTCAAGTCTAATGTTGTGTTGAATGCCAAGAAATAAAAAAATATTTTTAAGGCGGGTTTTAAATATTATTCATTATTCTCATGGTATTTTATGTAGTAATGTGACTTTATAAATGACTATTCTTTCTGGCAAAGATTACACATTTTTCTCTTAATATTTTGAGTTGTTCTCAGATTTTGACTTTATTCTTCCAATTCTGTGACGTTTTTCTTTTAGGATATACAGTATATCTTTAACATATCGTGAAATTAACATTAAGAAAATGAATAGTGAAATAAAATAGGATAAAATGCAATGAATACAAATGCAAGGGCTGCTTAGTCAGTTTTCCAGTTTACCCGAAGGCCTCACGCAAAGCCCCGCGTTCACGTAGAAAGGCTCACCGTGGTGTCTGGTGATGGTGATGGGCGACATGATGAGCCGGAGCGGGCTGTGGCGGTGGAGGAGGCGGCGGTGGCGGCGGCGGAGGCTGCTGGTGGAAAAGTTGTTGCAACTGCCGCAGGTGCTGGTGGAACTGCTGCTGCTGTTGGTGGGTGTGCGGGTTGAACATAACGAGCTCTACGTTTAGCTCAAAAGTTGTGCTTGTCAGAACTTCTGAAAGGGGAAAAGATGCTAAATGCTAACTGGGCAACTTTCAATGACAGCCGCCTCGAGGACACAACAGGTCGCTTTCATAGGTCGCGATGACAACTTGCTAATGTTAGCAAGCGAGCTAACACAAAGAGCTAACTTGGATTTACTTTGCTTTGCTGAATTAGCCGACGTAACGAAGCGCCTCGAACAGAAAGAAGAGTCGTATTATCCCTAAAAATGCCATGAAATGGCGACAAGGTACAGAACGAATTAGAATAGCGCCGCCACAAGACTAATAAACAAAGCTAACGTTCGACGCCGCTCAGTTAGCTTAGCCTAGCGTAAAATGGGCTAAGTGCACGCTTCTGCTGCTTTATGTCAGACCTCTTCGATACGTCGTCGCCACTTACCTCTCAAAGGGGAAACAATACGACGGTGATTGTTATTTAGATACTTCAAGAGACAATATCACTGTAAATGCCCCCCTCAACGCGGCTGCTACACACTTGAACGACAATGGTCTTTTCCGGCTCCGAGATGACTGCGCTTTGGCACCCTCTAGCGATCGGCTCCAATAGGCGAAGCAGGAATTTCCTGCTTCGCCTACATTTTGGGACATACAGTATTTTGCCATTTGGCCTCATAATGTCTTTTCGCGTCGTCAGCTCGCAGTCTGAAATGAACTACAAGATGCTATCTACACTGCCATAACATGCTTATTTTTAAAAATTATAGTAATACGAAAGTATTCATGTCCATGGTAGTTAAAATTTCAGCACCATGGACAGATCTGCATCGCAGTCATTGCAACTGTAAGTTATTAGATGTTAGACAGGGGTGGGGCAAAATGAGGTACCGTACTTTCAAAACATTTATTTTACTGCATTAAAAAAATTATCCTGGCATCTTTTCCTCCTTGACCTCCTTCTTCCTTCTCTCAAAGTAGCTTTTTATTCTTAATCCATCCATCCTTTGCTGAAACCTACCTTTCATACTTCCTTACTTTGTCTACCTTTCCTTCCTTCCTTTCTTCCTTCCATCCAACCTTTCTTCCTTCCTTAATCCCTTCCTTCTCAAGTTCTTCCTTCCTTCTTATTTTCCTCACGCCTTCCTTTCTCGGCTCCTTCATTCCCCCACATACATGTTTTTTTTTGCATTCCTTCCAGCCCTCATTCCTTCCCTCAGTATTTTCTCATCCCTTTTGGAACATAGGGATCAGTCAGCTGTTGTCCCTCAACAACATGGCAGTTAATTATTAACATTTTTTCAAGATATTTGTGATTTTATCTCATAAAACTCTAAAGGGTGGGCCTATCAATGCTATCAAAAGTCTTCATGTAGTCAACAAAAGTGATGTATAATGAAAAGTTCAATTCAACTGACTGTTCTATACTGATGTGTAGTGTTGTTATTTGGTCTGTGTAGCTTCTTTCCATTCTATTTTCAGCCTGCTTGTCACGGCAGTCTTACCTGTCTTCAGCTGTGTGATGGTTCTCCTCTGTATTTCCTCTTTGGTTGGTGGACTGAGGTCAATAGGTAGATGATGGTCCAAATGCGATACATCTGCTCTCTGTCGGATCCTTACATTTTGAAGAGACCCGCGGAACTTCCGATTTATACAAATGTGGTCTAATTGTCTGTACGTTGCCTTGTTCATGTTGGAAAATGCTTTCACCAATCTCTAACTGGTTTGATGTGCAAGAATCCGCAAATCTTTCTCCTTTCATTCTTCTGTCCTATACCTTCTCTTCACATCACTGTTACAGGCTCTTTGTTGTTGCTGCCCATCTTGGCATTAAAATCATGATGATTTTGCCTGGAGCTTCTAACGAAAATCCTCCCTTTCTTCATCATCATCATGATTGTTGGAGCATAACATCACAGTCATTTGTCCAACTCCTGTCCAGTGCCTCACTGTCTAAAATAGTCAATTTATACTTATTTATCTCAATACAAATGTGTTTGGTCTTCCCTGCTTCACAAATATTTCTTGCATTCCAACCTATAAGGCTAGTGGTCCTAGAAAATATCACAATTATTGGCCAAGTAGGCTCCGGAGACTGACTTTCTTCATGTCGTGCTATAAACTCTCAAGCTAGAAAAGCATCCTCTCCTATAGGTCCAAATCGATTGTTGATGTTCTTGTTGGCTTTTGTGTTGCTGTGGGTTTTATTATGGGGTGGGGCTGCTGAATGTAAGCCTAACCATCTTCCCTTTTCCAGGCTTGAGACTAGTAATGTACCACTGATTGAGGAGTATCTGTAACATTTGCACAACCGACATTGTCCCAGATGATCGCACTACTCGTCACTTTAAACCGCATACACTCCTTGAAGTCTCAGCGCCCTTTGCACAATGGTCATTGCACCGGACTATTGCAATATTAGTCGTTCGAACTGCTCTAAGTGCTAGAGGACTCTGCATCTTTTTGCACAATTGTTTTTTGTCAATGTCTTTATGTCCCCAAAGTGTTCTGTAAATTGACTGTTTGTTGTACTAGAGCGGCTCCAACTACCGGAGACAAATTCCTTGTGTGTTTTGGACATACTTGGCAAATAAAGATGATTCTGATTCTGATTCTGATTCAATCACTTCTTCACTGAAAACTACTTTTTAACTTCTTTCCTTTTGTTCCTACTTTCTTGCTGTCTTTTATGACCTCTTTTTGACTTCTTTCCCCCTGCTTTTCCCCCCAGCCTATTTTCCTTCCTTCCTTCCTCCCTTTGCTTCAAACTACTTTTCTGCCTTCCTTCATTCAGTATCCTTCCTTTCAAGTATTGGTTTAGAATTCACTTTGTTCTTGACTGAATTTATTTACCATTGCTCACGGTACCTGTATACATTTTAATTTAAAAGTGAATACCTATTTGTAGCCCACCCTGTATTTAAAAACAAATATATTACATTTTTGTCAGCAAAAGTGTGCTGTTGTTGCATTCCAACGATTCAACAGCTGAGGTTGAGTCATTGCTACAGTCATTCGTCACGTTACAAAGCTGCAGCAGAGCAGCGTGACCACCAAGCGGCGAGTGTTGAGAACTGCATGCAGGGAGGTTTCCTGGGAAAACACAAGGAGAGCTCATCCTCGTCCTCATCCTCACCTCCCACCCGCTTGCGGTGCTCGCTGTTAAAGAAGCGCTAAGGCGATCCAAGCGCACCAGGGACGTGAACGCAGCGCGGTGCTCGGTCGCAGCTCTGAGTAGAATTAAAACGGGGCTAAATACATCCGTCGAGGACCGTCCTCTCGGCCACGATGGGGAACCGGGACATGGAGGATCTGATCCCCCTGGTGAACCGCATGCAGGATGCCTTCTCCGCCATCGGCCAGAACGCCAACCTGGATCTGCCTCAGATCGCCGTAGTGGGTGGACAGAGTGCCGGGAAGAGCTCGGTGCTGGAGAACTTTGTGGGAAAGTAAGTGGATTTAAAGACTTTATTCCATTTAACGCACCATGCACAGTCCCCATCCCCCTCATCCTCTTCCTCCCACTCCTCCTTCTCTCTCTCCTCCATTTATAATGCCACATCATTTAATAAACTCCTTATGCCGTGCATACATCAAGTGGATAATTTTTGTTGTTGTAATTTTAAGGCCTGGTATAAATCGCTTTTGCAGTTCATCTGTTACGTGCTGCATGGTGCCTTCACAGAAAACTAGAGCCTTATAGACCCTGTCAAAGCTGTCGCCAGACCTGTGGTGGGCAACCTCCAGTGTGTGCGCTGTATATTACCCACAAGAGCATTCGATCTGCCCACAGTCACACATTATTAGCTATTTAAATTCAAATTAAGGCTACCATTTTGTTCTCCTCATGCCATTTTAATCCCGACTAAGCAGAGTTGTATGCGTCAGTTAGGCACATAGATTTGCTCTGTAATAATAAAAATGATGTAAAACAATAGCAGAGTAGCCAGTGTTGATATGATATGCTGCATGATGACCTCAAAGCCGGAGAAAGGAATGAAGAGAGAGAAAAAGAGAGAAACAGAGGGAAATAGAGAGTCTACCTGAGCTTTGAGCCCTTCCAGCTCAGCCCCTCCATCTGGTCTACTTATGACCGAAGCTTAACCAGCAGCGCTCAGGCGACAGCAACAACACAACACCTTTAATTAAGGTCATGTGTACATGTATAGTGCATGTAATGTGAATAACTGACTGCATTTCCTGTTGCAAGCAAGGTCAGGCTGTGTGTGCAATGCTTTAGCTTCAAGCCAGTGCAGCAGCACAATGTTCCAAATGTATCCCATCTAACAGACATAAATCCACCGCGGTGAAGGAGATTATTTGATATTCTAATTGATTTATAATGAGGTTTAATATCACATTAGGCACAAACATGCCCTCTATGTTGCCTCACTGCGCATTTGTTTGGCAGCAGATTACCACTGTGAACACGTGGCCACAAGTGCTGATGCTCAATATAGCAGGTACAATAGGTGAAACTGTTTACATGTCATAATGCTACCATGTGGGAAGGTCTTTTTAATTTGTAAGTGCATTGTGAAAAGCATTTATAGAGTGAATTTATACTGCATTTGGCATATAATCAAGATTTGATTGAAGTGTAGACTTTCAGTTTTGTGTTTTTTCTCCGGGTACATAAGCTTCCTCCCACATTCCCAAAACATGCATTTTAGTTTATTTAAAGGTCATATATTTTGTAGACCTCCATAGAGTGACGCTCCAACATGTGATTCGTATTTGAAGTGTCACTTTCATTTCAAAAACACCTTGGATTTGTCATACTAGTGTCGAAAAAAGGCCCTCTTACATCTACTTCTGTTTGACCCAGTTTTGTATCCGCTTTGTCCATATTTGGTTAGGACTGCCTCCTTTCCTGTGATTGGTTGCCTCTGTGTAGAAGACCCAACCATCACTACTTGTGAGAGCACACGTGTTTGTTATGTTTACAGCGCTGGCTTGGAGCGGAGAGGTACGCGCAGATCTTTGCTAGTGACGTAGATAAACACGAGAAATTTGAATGACCTAATTACAGGCCCCTCGGCAGAAAAACGTCTGGAACTCAGGAATGCACGGACGGTTTAATTTCATATTTCACGTTTACTGAGGCCCCATACAACCAATATAACATCCTAGAAAACGTTGGTTTGGTAAAATATGGGACCTTTAAAGACTCTAAATCAGGGATCTCAAACATATGGCCTGGGGGCCAATGGCGGCCCGTGGGACGATATTTTGTGGCCCCCTACTTCACTTCAAAGTGAAGTGTTAGTGTGGCCTGCACGTTTTTTTGCCGAGTTGTTACCCTGGGCATTTTATGTATTTATTTTTATTTTTTCATAAACTTATGAGCAACCATAGCTCAGGCTCATGGCAGCTTTCATCCATGTTTTTTTTTCAACAAGTTAACCAAAGTGAATTAGCAACGTCAGTCACTTGGTTGAAACGTAGTTAGTTGAGAAAATACATCCTTGTCACCCAGTTCCAGTCATGTCTTTCTCAAAGCCTGCCGTGAAAAGAGAAAGGTTGGCGACGAGTACAGCCAATTTCAGAAAAAGTGGGAGACTGAAAGTTTTTTTGTTGAGTACACGGCCACCCTGGCATGTCTTATCTGTACAAAGAAAGTTGCGGTGCTCAATAAATACAGCATCAGACGTCATTACTCAACTAGACATGGTGAAGTGTAGCAAAAAACAGGGCGATGAGAAAGAGGACTTGGGTCACCAATCTCAACTGTTATTAATAAAGATTGAGAAGATTGGATTAGTTGTACTGTTTTTGAAACCCTTTTTTGTGGAATACTTGGTACGGCCCAGACTCATCCAGACTATATCCAGTGGCCCCCATATAAATTGAGTTTGAGACCCCTACTCTAAATTGTCAATAAGCGTGAATGTTGGTTTTGAATGGTTGTTTGCCGATGTGCCCTGGAATTGACTTGCAACCAGTCCAGGGTGTACCCTGCCTAATGCCCAAAGTCAGCTGGGATAGGCTCCAGCTCAACCGTGACCGTAATGAGGAAAATAATAGATGGATAAAGCTACAAATTTCACTCACATCCTGATTGTTCTATTTCAAACACATTGTGTTGGCGCATACAAGACAAAAAAACACTCCTGGACCTGACCGTACGTTATGATTGTTGTGTGCGTCTCATTGTTGTGCAGCACTCTCACTCTCCTCTGTAGTCTTGGCAACAGCTTCTGCCTAATTACAGCGCCTTTACCCGAGGGAGCTACGATCATGCTGAGAGTTGAAGAGGAAAAATGGGAAACATCATGACATGAGCATGCAAAAATTTCAACCCTGCATTGAGCTACAAGGCAAACACAAGCATCTTGCTACGCAGTGTGTGTGTGTGTGCGTGTGTGTGTGTGTGTGTGTGTGTGTGTTTGTGTGTGTCCTATAGTGCAGTTAGAGTGACATTGTGTGTCCTTTCATCCCTCCAGCTTGACACACCACCCCTCCTCCCCGGTGGCTCATTGGTGGTAGATTTATGTTATCAGCTTAAAACACGTTGCTGCCTCAACGTTTCATCATGAAGCCTTTTTATTCTTCACAGTTACAACTGCATTGTGAGGCATTTTAGCAGTAATGGGACATCCTATTTGTTTGTTTTATTTTGGGTCCAGTCCGGAAAAAGGCTTTGCCCTCCACACTGCAGCTTCCAGGCAGCACAATCGATAAGGAAAGCATATGGGATAATGCACATGATGGGAGAGAGACAATTCTATTCATGGACAATACAAAACCTGAGATATACGTACTTGCACTTTATCCATATCCAATACAAGAGTTGTATTATAAATGTCTGCCTTTATAAAGATAATAATGCTCAGTTTGATTGATGACACTCTCAGACGGGTTTTAATTCAACAAAGTCTTCATTATTGTGATTTTTGTTTGCAGTGGTTTTAAATAAAATGAAATAAATAACAAAAATTGATTGGTCAATGAATCAAACGGTATTGATTGGTTTATTGCGAATGCAGTACTAGTTTGTGCTTTGTGGTGTGAAGAAGCGTAACATGTCACAGATGCTATTTATTGCCTAACAGTGAATGTTTTGTTGTAATAGTAAGGCAAAACAAAAACATGGGAAAAACATTTGTTTTTCAAAACAAATGTTCACCATCTAAAATGAATGTTAAAATGTAATGTTTGAATTGAACAATTATTTTAGGTTTTCCCAATATATATATTTTTTAAAAATGTAGTCAGAAATGCTCCTTCCTTGTTTTAAACTGCACTGTTGTTTTTCTTCAAAGTACCGGTATTATGTATTCAAATAAACCAAAATATTAGAAACAGCTGTACACTCCAACCAGTGTACAGGCATTTCATTGATACTAATCGATGTTAATGTACTTATTTTTAATTTATTTTTTTAAATCTCTTGTATTGCATCTAATTATTAAGCAGCAGTTGTTCCACTATGTAACACAAATGAGTCATCTTTTCAATCAAATAGAATCCCTTATAAATAGCTTCTGGACAACACAGAGCCCAAACAGCAGCCAATTAAAACAATGGAGGAAGCCAATCGAGTCTGTTTAATGACCTCCGTATCCTGTTATTTATTCTTGCAAGAGATTTCACTTAGTAAGTCATGTTAATGATTTAGCCCGCCATCACTATTCCATCCCCCTTGTGGAGATTGCGTCGATGGGACGTAGCTTTCGCGTTCACATATTATGTAACGTAGCCAGTGACGGCCTGAGGCGTTGAGACGAATTGGAGCAGCTTCACTCATTCTTCACTGTTCTGCTCAAATAAAACATCAGGAGAAGATAGTGACATAGTATAGAGAAGGATAGAGTTCATTTAATTTTAAAATTTCAGGTTCTTCATTGGCAGTAGATGACTGACTAGAGCTCCAGTGTCAACATTTTTATATTTGTGTGGCTGTTTTTCAGTCTTAAATGGCAAAATATAAAAACATGTAAGAAGACAGTACGCAGAGTGTGGGACAGAGGAGGAGAGCTACGGAGGATTAACGCTTATCTCGCTCTCTATCTTCCCGCATTGGCTCAGCGATAATCTGCGCATCCAACGCAGAGCATCCTGTCATTTCATTGGCTCCACATGTAGGACTTCAGATGCTTTGACGCGCTTATGATTTGCAAGTCACATACCGGTACATGCGACAGCATTGGGTACACCTGCACAATATCTGATAGGATCTAAAGCGAAATTCTGTCTATAAAGACAACAATGCTCAGTTGTGATTGACAGTGTAGGAAAAGGCATTAATTCAACTATGTGTATTACTATGGTTGTTGTGGTGTGCAACAACACTGCATCAAACTGAATGGTGTTTGTAAAAAAGTGGAACCTTTGAAGTTGAACGTTTACGCATGATATTGTACTTTACGTAGAGTTCAGAGAGAATGGAAGGATTAACTGGGTGATTTTCTTTTTCTTTGGCTTTGTGGAGCTCTTACTGAATAGAACAATGAGAAGATTAGAGATTATATACAGGAAGTTATATGAAATAAAGTCACTCACATTTTAACTTATCACTTCTTGTTTTTAACATCTTTCACTTCTTATACTTTTAAGAATGACATTAATGAGGACCTAACATTGCCTATGTCATGAAAGTAAGGTGTTTTTTTGTGTGTGTTTTTTTTTTTAACAAGGTTGGTTAATGGATAAATGTCTACAGTTAATTACAAGTTTAATGAGGGCCACAACTTTGACCCCAGAACAGATTTTTTTTCTATTTCCATTATTTCCAGTAGTAATGGTGTGGAATGGTGTCCCGTAATGAACAGGAGTTTCACTACAATTTAGGTTACCTACTATACTGTACCTTACACTTTTTTTAAATTTTATTATATATAACTCTTTCTGATGTTGATCTTTGAGTTTTGCTGGCAGTATGGTGGTCTAGTGGTTAGATCATCGGCCTTACACTTTTGAGGTTCGGGGCTGAAATCACGGCTGACGCATTCCTATGTGGAGATTGTATGCTCTCATGTGCTCGCATGGACCTTCTATGGGTACTTCGGCTCCCTCACATGTATTTTAGGTACAATGAAAGCCCTAAATTGTGAATGTGAATTTGAATGATTGTTTTTTGTCTATGTGCCCTACCATTGACTTGGTGACCTTTCAATGGTGTTTCCCACCTCTTTCTTAAACTCGGCTGGTATAGACTCCAAGTCACTCACAACCCTAATGAGAACGAGCGCTATAAAAAGTGGATGGAAGGTTCTTTCGCTGATTGCCATAATAGCGCTGAAGTCTGATGGATCCATGAAATACAATACCTTCTTCTGTTTTTGAAGAGCCAAGGTGTGAAAAGGTTTACTTGCATTCAAGGGGGAGGATGAGGAGGAGTGAGGAGGAGGACCTGCATTTGATACCATCTGTACTCTCTAATAGCCTTCCAAGATGGAGAATTGTTAGCAAAATGTATACTTAAATGTGTTTGCTTCATGGTTCCTGGCACAGAAAAAATCCAACTGATTCTGCACATCGGTAAATTTGAATTGTCAGGTCAGCTGGTGGAGGCACACACAGGGAGTTTGTGTTGATGTTACATAATAGATGAAACCCTGCAGGAAGACTGCAGCACATAAAGACATGTTGGCACTAAAATCACATTTACCAGCACCACTAGATAGACTTACAAGCGTTACTGCACCAAATTTAATGATTGCAATCTGCATTCAGGTTCATTAATAGCAACAAAATTAATATGCTGTTTATATTTTGAATATTTTTCAAGATTAACTTGTGTGAATAAGTGAAAAAAAAATCACTTCCTAGTGTTAGCTCAACAGCTCACATATCATATTTCTGTTCTAGGGATTTCCTTCCACGTGGTTCTGGTATCGTGACCCGTCGTCCTTTGGTTCTGCAGTTGATGAACTGTCCCACAGGTGAGAATATACCTGACCATAAATATCTTTTCTGCTAAAGTAAATCATAAAGTGTTATATTAAAACTATGTCACCAAACCCCCCCCCCAAAAAAAAAAAAAACATTAGAAGGCACCAGCATCTAATGGACAGTAAAGGACTTGTACCTTAAGGCACTAAAGATTTGGTTTGGCTGTTGAGTGACTGGCAGCCTGGGGAACCGTGAACATGTTCCACCAGTCGGTTTTGTGGATTTTTACAGTATTGTAATACTGAAAATGAATTAGGTAGTTCCAACTGGCCATAAGCTCTCAACCTGTTTTGATTGGTGCTGCAGCCCGTTTAGGCAGGAAACTAGCAGAACCTGAAATAATGATGCCCCTCTACTGGTTGTTAAAAAAATGCCAAATTGAGCATTGGTAATTTATAAATGGATTCATCACCCTCATCCCTATTACAGTTGCATGTCAAGATAAATATAATTTCGTCATATAGTAAGTAACATAGCTCAAGCCTAGACAGACTTGCTGCACAATTGATTCTATGGTACCAAAATTGGAATAATAAATCAAATAGGATGTAATTGTCATTCTTTTGACCTGTTCCCTTTTGTGTCTTTCAGAGTACGCCGAGTTCCTCCACTGTAAGGGAAAAAAGTTTACAGACTTTGATGAGGTTCGTCAGGAGATCGAGGCTGAGACTGACCGCATGACGGGCGCCAACAAGGGCATCTCGCCCGTTCCTATCAACCTACGCGTGTACTCCCCTCATGGTGAGGCCATCTATTGTCGACAGAATTTGCGCACACTAATAGAATAATGTGTTGAAATTATTTCATATTTTCTTCTGGCAGTGCTCAACTTGACGCTGGTGGATCTGCCTGGCATGACCAAAGTACCTGTGGGCGACCAGCCAGCTGACATTGAGACTCAGATTCGGGACATGCTGCTGCAATTTGTCACCAAAGACAACTCCCTGATGCTTGCTGTTTCGCCAGCCAACTCGGATCTGGCCAACTCGGACGCTTTAAAGATTGCCAAAGAGGTCGACCCGCAGGGTGAGTGCATGCACATACTCACACACACACACACACACACACACACACACACACACACACACACACAACTGCTTGTATCAATCGATTTGTCCATCTATTTTCTATAGCACTTGTCCTCATCAGGGTTGTGGGTAACTGGAGCCTATTCCAGCTGACTTTGAGTGAGAGGCAGAGTACAGTGGATCCCCGCATATTCGTGGTCCGGCATCCGCATATTCATCTATTTGCGGATATTTTAATTTTATTTTTTTATGATTATTATTTATTATTATTTACACACACACACACACACACACACACACACATATATATATATATATATATATATATATATATATATATATATATACACACACACACACACACACATTTAAGGGGGTACGGAAAGTATTCAGACCCCCTTAAATTTTTTCTTTGTTATATTGCAGCCATTTGCTAAAATCCTTTAAGTTAACTTTTTTCCCTTCATTAATGACCACACAGCACCCTATCTTGACAGAAAAAAAACGAATTGTTGAAATCTTTGCAGATTTATGAAAAAACAAAACACATTGGGACACATAAAAACAACGGCAAAGGGAAAATGCTGTAATTGAAAATTGCTGCAATCACAGAACACAACAGCACAGGAGAAATGCCTATGTGCAAGCACAGTGTGCCGCCATTGTTGGTCTTTCGGTTTTCTTGCCATCCATACACATGGAATTCGCCGACGACTTTGAACTCCCGAGTTTAGCGTCACTATCAGCATGGAGCCTAAGATCCATCCATCCATCCATCCATTATCTAAACCGCTTATCCTCACAAGGGTCGGAGGAGTGCTGGAGCCTATCATCGGGCAGGAGGCGGGGTACACCCTGAGCTGGTTGCCAGCCAATGGCAGAGCACATACAAACAAAAAACTATTCGCACTCACATTCACACTTACAGGCAATTTAGAGTCATCAATTAACCTACCACGCCTGTCTTTGGGATGTGGGAGGAAACCGGAGTGCCCAGAGAAAACCCACGCAGGAACAGGGAGAACATGCAAACTCCACACAGGCGGGGCCGAGGATTGAACCCTGGACCTCAAAACTGTGAGGCAGACCCTCTAACCAGTCGTCCACCGTGCCGGCGAGGCTAAGATCGTCGTACCTAAATATACATACCTGTGGTGCCTCTGGTCTCATAGGACTCGTCCGTCTCGGCGGTCGCGCCCGCTAATGGACTGACAGAGTTCCGATGTGTAGCACTTCTCTCGCAGTTGTTTTGGGATTTTTGTGTGTTTCGTTGTGCTTGCAGCATTTTTCTTTTGCTGTTGTTTTCTGTGATTGCAGCGTTTTTGTTATCTTGCAGCATTTTTCCTTTGCTGTTGTTTTCTGTGATTGCAGCGTTTTTGTTATCTTGCAGCGTTTTTCTATTGCAGTTGTTTTATGTGCTTGTGTGTTTTTCGTCTTGCATTATTCATTCAGCATATGGCCGTTTGCAGCGCATTTGCCCCTGTCGGCCAGATTAGTATATAAGTATTATGATACAATTAAGTGCCACTCTGACTACTTTGGGCTGTCAGTTTATATGTTAGAATAACAATTAAACAAAATAAAATAAAATAATTGGGTTCACAATGTGAGCTGCAGCCTATCACAGCTGACTTTGGTTGGTAGGCAAGAACCTCAGAAATGTAAGGTTGACGTGGTAACCATGACTAGGCTACTGTGGGGCATTTAATATAGTTTAATTAACACTCTCTTGTAGTAATTCTGATTTTAGGCCTACGTTACAGCAACTGAGGAAACAAAACACAGCTGTAAAAGCGAGAAGCTCTATTTATTGACACAGATTCCATATTCATTGTATTAGTGACCCATCTATAGGCCTGAGGCAGAACTCAGAGAGAGAAGTACCTGCTGGAAACTTGCATATATGTTTTAGATTCAGATTTTGATTTGTTGCAGGATTTGTGCCTGTGTGGAATTTTTTCCATGTTACCATAGTGGGACATACAGAAAACCGATTCAGTAATGACCTCTGATCCATTGTAACAATTCGCCTCAGTGTTCCGCAGATATTCGTGTATATAGTAAAGTATGTGTGTGTGGATAGGTATGAGAACCATCGGCGTGATCACCAAACTGGACCTCATGGACGAGGGGACGGATGCCAAGGACATCCTGGAGAATAAGCTGCTTCCGCTCAGAAGAGGTATATAAACAAACACACACACCCACACACACACACACACACACACACACACACACACACACACACACAGACAGACAGACAATTTCAGGACCTGCGGCCCACTGATTCCCTCTTGTGGTGGAAAGGCAGTTCAGCACAAACCTTCCAACCTCTGCAGCAGCATTAAAAATTATTTTGGTTTTAAAAAAAGGGGGGAGGGAATGAAAGAGGGAACATCATAAAATAGTGGTTTTGCAGTATGCTGATGCTGTACTTTTCTTTTCCGCTTGCACTTTGGTTTGAACCCACACATTTAATATTTTCCATAGCCTGTGTTATTTCTATGTCTACCCCATCCCCCCACCCCCTCTCCGCCTCCCCGTCCTTTCCCCCATGTGTATCTCGTCTTGTTTACTAGCTTGGATAACCAGCTAAGCATGAAGCCACTTTTAATGGGGAGATGCAGGAGGAAAATCAAGCTGAGATGAAACAGGATCTACTTGACCTGAACTCACCTGGCTGCTGTTCTTTGCTTTTCCTACAAGTCTTTGGCAGCCACACAAAGAGATCCACATATGTATGATTGTCTTGTCTTTTCTATTTTCCACTGATATTACCCCCTCCAAACTCCCCAAACACACACACATGCCAGTCATCCATCCTTTACATTCTTTAATCACATGACCCCGCCTCCTGCCTGATGATAGCTGGGATAGGCTCCAGCACGCCCGCGACCCTAGTGAGGAGAAGCGGCTCAGAAAATGGACGGATGGATGGATAAACTATGCCTGTGCCCAACTAAACTTTACGGGGCAGGTTTTTTTTTTTTTAAAGCCTTGAAATGGTTAGAAAAAAATAAAAACAACAACGTCTGGCCTTCGCCTCAGCAGACTCTGCAAAGTCTCTACGGAATTATTGTCTATTGTGTCCAGGCTACGTTGGTGTGGTCAACCGGAGCCAAAAGGACATTGATGGAAAGAAAGACATCACCGCTGCCCTGAGCGCCGAGAGGAAGTTCTTTCTCTCTCACCCTGCTTACAGGCACCTGGCCGACCGCATGGGCACAGCGTACTTGCAGAAAATCCTGAACCAGGTGGGAACCAGCAGATGACCTGGCACAACTTCAGGGTGCCTTCTGATCCTGACTTGTAAACTGTGCAGCAACTCACCAACCACATCCGGGACACGCTGCCAGCTCTGCGCGCCAAGCTACAGAGCCAGCTACTTTCCATCGAAAAGGAGGTGGAGGAGTACAAGAACTTCAGGCCTGACGATCCGTCCCGCAAGACCAAAGCTCTGCTCCAGTGAGTATTTGACCTCCCTCGAGGTTCAACCGTTATAAAAAAAAAAAAAAGAAAAAAATGATCGTGAACATGATCTGCTGTATTTGTTTGTCACGCCTGGAACATGAGCAACTCCCTGCAATCAGCAGCATGTGCTCTGACAATAACTAGGCAGTAAATGGCAATGAATGAGCTGGCCTGACATAAAATCTTGTCATTAAAACATAACTTGAAATCAAGATAAACAACAAGCCTAACTTGATAATATTGATTCTGGGACAAGGGCAATACTTCCATCGTGACTCAAGCAGCAAAAAAAGTATTGTGGAGGGCTGCATTTGTTGGTCCGACCTTATTGTGGTAGGTGGCTGTCACTGCAATTTGCAGTGTATGCGCTGTCAAGAGCAAGACAGTTGATGACAAAGAATGTCCTGACATGACATACAATCTCGTAATTGAAACAGAACATGAGTAATCATATACAACAGGCCTATTCAGTTACACAAATCATAATATGTGGACTGTGGAGGATAATGGAAGATGACTGGACGCGACCATTTTTTAATACTGTGGTGGGGTGAACACTTTCATTGGGACTTCGGAAAAAAAATTATTTCCTCTGACAAAAGTGCAAAAAAATCATTGGATTTGTGTTCGTCTGTCTGACCTCATTGTGGAAAGTGGCTGTGGCTGCAATCCACGGCGCTTTTACAAATAAGAGGCTGTCAATGGCAAAAATGGCCAGGTGTCAAATAAGGCCTTGTTATTTAAACACAACATAAGTCAACATAAAGAGAACACCTACTGAGTAACACAAATCATAAGATTTGGATGACATAAAATGATAGAACATGGACACTACTATTTTTTTATTTATTTTGGGACAGGGGACCTCACACCAAAAAGAAAATGCATCTAAAGAATATTCCATTTGTGTTCATTTGCATGCGAGGATGTTTCTGTAATCATCAGTATGCGCTCTAAGAATAGCAACACAGTCAATGAATGGCCTGGTGCAACACAAATCACACTTCCATTCATTCCATTGTGATTCAAACGGGAAAAAGAAAAAAAATCCTCTTGAACAACGTTTTTATCTGGTTTGTTTGCTTTCTTGTACATAGAATGACATAAAGCTTGAGCGTAGACGGATGGGGCTCTACCATTGTTATTCTCTGGTGGGGTGAACGGTTCATTGTTTCACAATTGGCAAAAAGAGAAAATAATTCCTCGGTCCACCTTTGTATCCTGATTGGGAAATTAGTAGCGATGTCTGATCCTAGTTTTTTGACAATTGTGTGACAAGACTGGAATGTGTGCATGCAGGATGGTGCAGCAGTTCTCTGTTGACTTCGAGAAGTGCATCGAGGGCTCCGGGGACCAGATCGACACGGCCGAGCTGTCCGGCGGTGCCAAGATCAACCGCATCTTCCACGAACGCTTCCCCTTTGAGCTGGTCAAGGTTTGTCAGATTTGTTTTGAATTTGCGACCGTGTCAAAAACCGGAACCACGACGACACAGTGTGGCCTCCTTCTCAGATGGAGTTTGACGAGAAGGAGCTCCGCAAGGAGATCAGCTACGCCATCAAGAACATCCATGGCATCAGGCACGTTCGTCCTTCCGTTCACCTCTATGTCATATGACACACTCGCCACCTCCCTCGTCCTTTGCTTGACTCTATTAGCTCAGTCACCTCTGTTTCATCAATCTAGCGTCACGAAGCTAACCGCTAACTAAGGTCGTAGCGGTTAAGTGCGGTGGCGTTTTTATAAGAAACCTAATTAGTGGGGGCACTGGCCACTTAAAATAGGCTACATAACTGGATAACTACGGTATCAAGTGGTTCACCTCAGTTCTCCAAAGTACAGTTTTGAACCATACTGTACATCCTGATGTGGCTTTTATCCGTTAAGGGCCACAGGGGGAAGTGGCTGCTGAATGCGGGAGGCTCACAGGTTTTGTACGTTTCGGACCACATTCGTGGTAGACTGCCCCCCCACCCTCCACCCTCATCATGTTCTGATGGAGTCCCTCACGTTTCTCACTTTCTGATCAACGTCTGACACACTTTTCATATTTTATCGAGACTTTCTACGGATGAAACGTGGATGTTGAGCAGCTTTGGTGCGCGTTTGTGGCCGTGGCAGACTTGAATGAAGCTCTTCTCCTGGGTTTGGCTTTAAACTCTCTCTCTCAGAACACAGGCGCTATGTCAGACGAAACTACCATACACCCAAACTTGCTGTGAAAAATGTGACAAAACATGGCAAAACAGGACAAAACGCACACCGAACACAGCAAAACATGACAAAACTTGAAAGGCCCGTGAGGTGCCGAGGAAATACATATGCTTCCCGTCCCACGATGGACTGCCTCCATGTTTTGCAATGCCCCATTACGTTCAGTCATTATTTTGTTGGATTCACCCAGTTTTACTATGGCCAACTAGGTTACTCATCCACACCGTGGCAAGCTGTGGCAATTTTTTTTGACAGTTAAAAAATCTGGCCAGGCATCGAAGGCAAACACAGCCTTTCAAGTTTTCCCATCTCATTCCCTTGCGTTGTCTCACGTCCATCCACTTTTGTCCACGGTGGCATGAAACACGATCACCACTGCCGCCAGGAACATAGTGTAAACATAGCATTTTAGTTCATACCTGTATGAACTCTATGCCCCCCCCCCCCCCCCCCCCGACATAGACTTTAGCAACACAGATAAACAGACTTGCTCGCATTCTTTTGACTGGTTATGTCTCACGTTTGCGTGGCCACCTGTTACTATGCAGAGTTTGTAGGGCCCAACCATAGCTGTCCCATTAGCCAATAAAAAATAATGACCATATGCCACGCCCGCTAGGCTATTTGAATGATAACCAAGGGTAGAAACTGCTGTGTATGAATACAAAATCTGTCCATCCATCATCAGGGAGGTGACTTCTACTCGTGGCAAGTTTGTGTGGGTGTGTTTGATTCGTGAACCTGTGCTCTTTTGTATTGTTTGTCTTTCGTATGTATGAAATATATTGAACTTGACCATCATTAACCGTAATCACATTTTGTCTTCAGTACATGAGAAGGGTGCAGTGAGTCGTCCCTTGTCCTTTACGGTTGTTTATCTTTTGTTGAGTCATAGGGGAGGGGATAACGTTCTTCACAATTAACACCTTTTCTCTCTCGTCCAACTTTTTCTTTCTTGTCTGCGTGGCTGGCTCTGACGAGCAGAACTGGTCTCTTCACCCCGGACATGGCCTTTGAGACCATTGTGAAAAGGCAGATTGGGAAGATAAAAGAGCCTTGCACCAAATGTGTGGATATGGTCATGTCTGAGCTAGTCAATACGGTTAGACAGTGTACCAAAAAGGTAAAACAAATGTATTAAATAGTGGCTAGCAACTTTTCATTTTGTGTGTTTTCAAATCCCTCGTCCGCAAAGACCCGCCGCTCTCACTCACTCTCCCTATTCTCCCGAGACCTTGCGGCTTGCTCCAGCCTCCTTTGGTTGTTTTTGGACAGCAAGGGGCCTGGGGTGGGCTGCAGTACACCTGCCTTGTCTTCTGCGGTTGCATTTTGCTGGACAGGCTGTCCCGTGTTATAGAGTTCTGCTGATTGGGGGGGGATATAAAAAAATAAAAATGAAAAAAAAAGTATGGAGGCTGAGTTGTTGTGAATGTATGGCTGCCACGGAAGGAGAAGTGAATGTATGTTTATTTTTTGTACAGTGGAACCTCAAAGTCATACAAATTGAAATTACAGTGAAATTTTCTGGAAAATTATCCACTAAAGTCACATATAACATTCACAGCAGTAAGGGCTAAGAGGGAAAATGTGATAAAAGCAGTGCCCATTCAGAACATGATGTTACCGACAACAATATCTGTACAGGTTTTTTTTTTAAGGTTTTAAGATGGCGACAATCTTCACCTTGAATGAACTTGTTTGATTGGGATTATTTCCTATCGTCAAAACGACTAAGTAAGTGTTTTGCTTTGTCTTTGGCTTTTTTTTGTTTGTTTGTTTGCGTGTTTTATGATGCCACCACAGAAGAGTGCCAGTGATGGCAAATAGGAGAAATGTGATGATAACCATAGAAAAGGACAAAGGACATTGCGGTACCTTAGCAACAGCAATGGTCCCCAGTGTGTCTCTGTCCTGCCTGCTCAGTACATCTACAGATACAAATACAAGAGGAAAAGAACATACGCTGCAGTCTGCTACATTTAGTCTTTAGTATCTCCCACATGAAACATCAAAGAATGAATGCATTTACCTTTACTATTTTACTATAGAGCAATTATAGTTAACTATGTTTTTACACTCCAAGTTTTTATAATAACAATTTGGCCCTGGAATGGTTTAAGTCAATTTCCTTTCACATGACATTTCCATTATGTAGTAGGGAAAAATTACTCTAAATCTGAATGATGAACATGCCAAAACCGATTGCAAGGTTTCACTGTATTTTGTTATTGTATTTTATTTTTATTTTTTTTTAGCTATTTATTGTTGGGGAGGAAATGCATTATATGCTGTGGCCCAATCCCATTTGCATATATGGACAGGCTTCTTAATCATTTAATTAACCAATCAATTAATTACTCTATTTAATAATGCCCCATTGCACAAAGGGCGAATGCTTTTAAAGCACAACATCATTTCAATCTACGTTAACCCCCTCGAGTTGTCCTGTTAATTTTGCCCTTTTTGGTACATGAAGATGAAATTCAATTAAAGCATCATCAATTTGTAGGCTAACTACATCTCTCTCATGTTAACAAAACTAACCTGCAAACAAGAAGGTATCACTATATTTATGCATCTACTCTTGTTTGCAGCTCATGCTTTCATTTATTAAACCAAATTTTAGAGTCTCCCCCAAATTCCCTCAAACCTTTTTTCCTAGTGTGGAATTGGGGCACTGTTGATGACAAACTTCTCTTTCCTAATTTTAACTGGCAACCATATTGGATGACCTCAGCGTCCAGACTTGCGTGTGTGTGTGTGTGTGTGTGCGTGTGCGTGTGCGTGAAACCGCAACCGTGCACCTGCAGCCTAAAAGAGCCATGTTGGTCTTTTTAAAAAAATAAAAATAGAAATTTGTGTGGGCCGAATTCCAACTCCACCTTGACAGAAGCCTTCCAAGAGCAACCTGGATGGCTCTACTGGGATGCTCTGTGTTATTTTTGGGATACAGCATGTGGAAAAGGGAGGTGTCAGGAGCAGGCGGTGTGCACGACTGCGGTCTCACTCTTTCTCCCGTCTCGTCCCGAGGAGCAAAAAAATAAATAAATAAAAATAAGTCTCACTTGCATTTTCTTCCTTCTGTGCTATTTTATCTTCCCGCTCATCTCTCCTTGTCTTTTTCATCCAGAATACGTTGGCTCAAATCCATCCTCTTTCTTCTCTCTCCCCTCCTCCTTCTTTTGCTTCTCCGCTTCCTTTCCCGCCTCTTTTTTTAATTTCTTTTATTTCAATGTTGTCTCCCCTACCACCTGCCTATCCCTACAGGACGGGTCTGTTCACCCCTGACCTGGCCTTTGAGGCAATAGTGAAAAAGCAGATCCAAAAACTGAAGGAGCCCACACTGAAGTGTATAGACATGGTTGTGAGCGAGCTCACCTTCACCATACAAAAGTGTAGTCAAAAGGTAAAAATAAAAGAAAGGCTTTTTGTGATACCTTTCTAAAGTGTGCAGGTAGGGGCAGACCGATGGCTGGGCTCTTACAGTATTCGCTCTAATTATTGACTTTAAGACATTTTGTTTTAAAATTTAAAATGTGTCTCTACTGAAGCATGAAGATACGATGGTCTATTAACCTAAATGATGCCTAAAAAATATATACTGAACTAAAATTAATAATAAGAATACTTACTATCCATTTCTACTTCTAATCAATGCAAATTTAGATATTTATAGCACAGGAAATGATAGAAAAAGAAACACGAAGTTGAACTTTAGCCAATTGAAACTGTCGCCTTCGTCTGCATGGTAATGCATATACGAACAGGACATGAAGCTCCGATTGTAGGTATTTGGTTTGTACATTTTCTATCCCTTAAAAATAATGTGCCCAACTACCTTAAATTTTGGAATCATGGTGCTTTCTTGATGTGTATTTAAATATTTATGACAGGGGAAATGTTGGAAAAAAGAAGCAGGATGTTTGACTTTAGCCAATTGAAATCAGGAGGTTATTTAAAGGTGCAATATTTTACCAAACTAACTTTTTCTAGTGTTTGAGATGTAGTCTTGTCTCTATGGTGCCTCAGTAAACGTTAAATATGAATGACAATATTCCGCACATTCCTGAGTTCCAGACCTTTTTTTCTGCTAAAAGACCTGAAATCAGGTCATTTGAATTTCTCGAGCTTATCTACATCACTAGCGAAGATCTCCGCCTACCTCTACGCTCCCAAGCCACCACTGTAAACATAACAAACATGTGCTCTCACAAGTGGGTCTTCTACAAGGAGGCAATCAGTCAGAGGAAAGGGGGCAGTCTTATCCAATGGACAAAGCGGATACAAAACTGAGTCAAACAGAAGTAACTGTGAAAGGGGCCTTTTCTGGACACTCGTATGACAAAACCAAGGTGTTTTTGAAATTAAATTGACGCTTTTATACTCAGTCCATGTTAGAGAGCCATTCTGTGGAGGTCTAAATAGCCAAAATATGGGAACTTTAAAGTATCGTTAGCATGCTAACTGCAATGGAAACGGGTGAAGCAGCAAGTGTGAGCATTTACTGAGTACTTTCTCAGTCTCTATTTATGAAAATGCCCAACAACCTTCTGTTTTGTGACAATATAAGGCTTATATGACATAGATTTGGGCATGGAAATCTTGGAAACCGGAACCAGTGAAATTTAAGAGGATATTTAATGTATCATTAGAATGCTAATCCTTTGCAATATTTCTTTTATTAATTACATTTATGCCCAACTGCCAGCTGTAATCGGTCTCTCCTTACTCAAGGCTTTACCCGTGTGACCATTTTATACACACTTGTTTTACTTTCCATTTGTTTTATGCGCAATTGTTGGCCTTCTTTTGATAGTTTAGCACCTTTATTTCAACTTAATCTGCATGTTAGGTAGTTTTATTTCATATTTGACCTTACCATGCCCACAGATCTCTTCATTTGACCCACCTTGTCTCTGTCTTTGTCCTCATCGTTTATGAACATAATGTGGCTTGACTGATTGTGTAGTTCCACTCAAGGACTAACTAATCCCTTTCCACCATCTAGATTATTATTATTTTTATTTTTTTTCTACCTGCTTTCAATTGTCTTCCATCCTGTCATCCTCTTGCCCAAATGAGAGCGTGACCTCCTTTGGATTTCTCCTCTTTGTCACGCTGTTACAGGAGCTTGATTTCCACTTAGAGACTTACTGTTTTTAAAGATAGACTGTACACAGTGCTTGGGAAAATCCACAAAGGGGTCAGTTTGAAGTCGACCTCATCCCCCCTGCCCTCAGACCCCTCCTCTTTGCTCCTTTTGCATTGCACATTTTGCACCTCTGCATGCAGCCTTGCGTGTGACCAAAAAAAAAAAAAAACTAAATCTCTTCATGTTGCAATGTGTCTTACTCTATTGCTACCTGCAAAAATTGACAATTATATAACTCTTTTTGCTCACCAAGTTGACTTCCCAACCGAAAAATATGCACTAGCAAAGTATATGCTTCGTGAGCTGAGGTCTTGCCTTTATATATATATAATTCATTTAAAAGCCATCCTGTTAACTCTCTTTTTGTCACAATCAGAAGTTACTAGAATGGCACTCAGTTGATCTAAAACCTCGACCAAGGCCTACTAAAGAAAGTCCTAAATTAGATCAGTACCAAATTGTACCCATCTCTTGCATGTGCTTTAATTTAATCACCAAGACATACTGCACACATTATTCACTCGGAAATTAAGGAATATATGTAGAAAACAAACAAAAAATATAAACACAAGTAGAAAAAAAAGATCTGCATGGGCTCTCGTTTACTGCTCGCAGATTGCAAAATTTTTCATTTTAAGGTCAATAATTCCCGTTTTTCTAGATACCGAAAACTGTCAGGTTACAGTGCATTAATTCTTTTAATAAAATCCAATTAAATTCTGAGTGTGTTGGTTTGTGACTTGGGAGAGGAAAAAGAGGACTGATCATTCCTATTTGACTCTCCTTGAAGATGCATTGTGACATGCAATTAAAAAAATATAAATATATTTTTTTCCCTTTTCTTTAAGTGTCTGTGTCAACAATGGAGGCCTGCGCTTGTGTGTCTTTCTGTGTTTGTGTGTTTGCGTGTGTGTGCGCGCGTGTGTGTATGTGTGTGTGTGTGTGTGTGTGTGTGTCGTTGTGGCTTTGCTATGAGCTCATGGAAAAAGCCCCTCAGTGTGCTGGGAAAGAGACGATCCTCTGCCAGGAACATCGTTCATCTTGCATTTGTGTGGCAGTATCACAGACTTTGCACTATTCCTCTCATTGTTTTATTTTTTACACATAATATCACCTAAAAAGTTGACACGACTGGCGCTTAGTCTGTGATAAACCTTTCTCTCAACCCAGAACACTTTTCTTTGTGGATTGTTTTATCGTACCGGCAGTAGAGCTGTGTGTTGTGGTTCAGTGAGAGGAGTAATGTAGCGTTTCATGCGTGTGCGTGTGCACTGACACGTGCGTCCGACCCACTGTGCCGTGTGCTTGCAGCTGGCCCAGTACCCAATGCTGAGAGAAGAGATGGAGAGAATCGTTACTCAGCACATCAGAGACAGAGAGAGCCGCACTAAAAGCCAGGTAACATGACAACAGGAAGCTGTAATGAATAACATTTGTGACATTTAGTTAATTTACTGTAAATAGAAAACAACTGTATATACAGACCCTTTCCCCAAAAAAATTATATCATGGGAAAGTTTATTACTTTCATAATTTAATTCAAAAAGGTAAACTTTCATAGATTATAGATTCAGGCCTCACAATTTAAACCATTTCAAGTATTTGTTTATTTTTACATAATTTGGGCTTCCAGCTCATAAAACCCACGAAATCAGGAATTCAACAAAAATTTAATACTGTGAAGAAATCAGACCAAGTTTTGCAAGCCATAAATGTTTTCAACTGAGTGTCACACACTAATCATCTACTAAACTCAAAGCACCTGCCCAGGTTTCCCCATGTGTCATTAAATTGCTTCAATTTGGTTCAATTGTCTCAGTTGGGTTCAATATGGGGAAGATTGCCGACTTGACAACTGGCCAGACAACCAGCATTGATACCCTCCATCAGATGGGTAAGCCACAAAGGTTCATAGCGAAGGAGGCTGGCTGCTTCACAGAGTGCCAAGCATATAAATGGAAAGCCTAGTGGAAGGACAAAATGTGGCAGGAGAAGCTGCACCAGCAAAAGAGATGACTGTGGGCTTCAGCGGGTCATCGAACAAGAGAAGATTCAAGAATCTAGCAGAGATCCAGAAAGTGTGGAATGAGGCGGGAGTCACAGCTTCAAAAACCACCACATTCCGACGCATCCGGGAGATGGGCGACAACTGTCGGGTTCCTCGGGTCAAGCCGCTTCTGAGCCTGAGCCAACGCAGGAAGCGTCTCAACTGGGCCAATGAGAAGACGGGCTGGACTGTTGGCCAGTGGTCCGAGGTCCAGTCCTTCCAATGAAAGTGAAGCGTGCCTTTCATTCGGGAATCAAGATCCAAGGGTTTGGAGGAAGACGGGTGAAGAACAGAACCCAAGCTGCCTGAGTTCCAGTGTAAAATATCCAATATATGATTTGTGGTACAATGTCCAGTGCAGGTGTTGGTAAACTGCTTTCTTAAATCCAAGGTCAACGCAACAGTGTACCAGAATGTTTTAAAGGACTTCATGATTCCTTCTGCTGAGGATCTGTATGGAGATGCAGATTTCATCTTCCAGCAGGACCTGGCCCCTGGCCCCTGCCCATACCAGCATATATATATATATATATATATATATATATATATATATATATATATATATATATATATATATATATATATATATATACACATACATGCATACATACATACACACACGTAAACTATGTGATTTAAGAAAAAGAAAAATCAGAAAAAGAAAAAAAAATTAAGAAAAAGAAAAATCATTTGTGTGTACGTAATACTCTACATTACTGGTTGTACAGTGCCCTTAGCCCAGTTCCCAGGCTAATAGAGTATGTGTTGAACCTTAATTTATCAATTTAACAGCAAAACCTTAAGATGAAGTTTTTCTATTGTTTATATTATTGTTTTGTATTTTTTACAATTTGATCTTTTCAATGTTTTAATTAATTAAAATGAAATTTTATTATATTAATTATTTTTATTGTTTAAATTACATTCATGTTCTATTTTATATTATTTTTCTATGTGTATTTAATTTTTATTGCATTCATTTTGCGTTTTTATTCTGATTCCTATTTTGTATTATTATTTTTATTTACATCAGGTAATTTAGGACAAAAACAATCAGAGGGTTGTTTTAGGGCCATTTTGTCAGAAAATAATTAATAGAATATTGAGAAATTATTGCACATTAGTTGCTCCAAAACATTTGTTGTTGTAAATTTATATGCTATTGTAATTTATAAATAATCACATTGTATAACTATATTTATACATATATTTTTCTCTTATGTGCATACATTTTAACCAAGCACCCCCTTGCACAAACATTAAACTTTGCCATTACTGCTACTAAAATAAATAACAATTATTACTGTCCTGTAAGGCTTAATGTTTTGCCGCTAAAGACAGAAAAATAAATACCTAACATGTAATACATTTTTACATATCAACACACAGCACAATTGGTTGTTTTGTAAATCTAACACACACACAAATTCTGCCAAAATTGGATTGTGAAGCATTTATTTTAACTTTGCAACGGTGAGTTGAGCAATGCTAAATGTTGTCCTCGTTCGTCAGGTGCTCCTGCTGATCGACATCGAGTTGTCCTACATGAACACCAACCATGAGGACTTCATTGGCTTCGCCAAGTGAGTCAGCGTTATCCTTTCGAGCAAGATGCCCTCTCTTTGTAGCCGTGCCCCCCATGCTTGTGTTTGTGTGTTCCATGCAGTGCCCAACAGAGGATCAACCAGGTGAACAAGAAGAAGGCAGCTGGAAATCAGGTGATAATGTTCACCGTGTTCTTTTTGTATGCGTCTTGAGGCTGTTAGCGCATGCACAGAGCACCTTTGTAATACAGTGAAGCCTCTGCACAGTATTTATAAATTAGAATCAGGATTTTTGTACAACTTGAGAACTAGTTTAATCTGTAAAATTTCAGTTGAATCCCAAGATGTACAACTTTGGAGGCTGCACATTAGCATTAAAATGTATAGTACGTAGCAGGTCTTTACCAAGGCTGGTTTGTCTTTTAAAAATCTCTATTTGCTCTTTGAAAACTTTCTCTGGAATAAGCAAGTCAGTTTTCACAAGAATTGAGCAGGCTTTTGTGCTACATAGCAATTTGTGGAAAACTGACATTTTTGGTTTGGCTTTATTTTTATAACATTTAATACAGTACATGTCATAACATTTAATACAGTACATATACCGTACCTACCTAAGCCTTATGCTATATTTAGCCTAACCCAAGGTCAGTATAGTATATAGCCAGGTATCGTGAGACATTTTGCGGCTGTGAGTGTGTTACTGTCTGTGCACCCTGCACGGGGGCACGCACAGTATAATTAACTGCTTAAGTTTTCGTAAAATTTTCAACTAAATTCCTGAGTATATTGCTTACAAAAATGTAAAAACTCGTTTCTTTTAAACATCTTCAACTAAAAACACACAAACACATCCATTAAACCACAACAAGCGAATAGGGTGAGCACACATCATGATGATACATTCGCAATTCTGCTTTTGCATGACTTGCATCCCACTTTGGACCTCTTGAAGCATTCTTCGATCATAGCGTCTTTGTGCATTCTTTCACTCTTTTTTTTGTTTCTTCTGCTCACTGTATCATCTTTTCGTGTGATTTCCCATTGTATGTTGCCTCTCCTCTTCTATGTGTGGCTTGTGTGCTGCTGCAGGATGAGATCATGGTGAGTAGTGACTGCACGCCTGAATGAATTTAAATAAAAATAAATACACTGTATGTCTTTGTAAATGTGCTACATTCCAGCATTGTGTGCAAAGTAAGCTTCCTATACCAGTAGTTTGGCTGGTGGCTGTGGTGGAAAATACTCGGCTGCTTCCTCTTCCTTTATTATTTATATAGGTGTATTATTTTACACACTCAACACTTGCATCACAGGACGATCAGTCAAACCTGCTAGTACAGTATAAACAAAACCTAAAGGCTTCTTTATACTCGTGCGGACGGCGACCGCGCTGACGTCACTGTGGTTATCCCGCACTCAGTTCCCGCACCCTTTATACTCGAGCACAACCCACGTGCGCTGTTTTGAAAGTGTGCTGCAGTTCTCCTCCAAGTCGGGGGTGTCGCTACAGCTGGTATTGGCTAGGATGCCACAGGGTGGAGTTTCCTCTGCATTTTTTGACCATTTCCAGTAGCCGTTTTTACTTTACTTTCCGTAACAAGGAACAAAGCAACAACAATGGCGACCGTGGAACAGAGTCTGCTAGAACAAATGGACCTAGATGACCAGATGATACGTTTAATTATGCTGCAAAATCGATCGAGAAGGCGACGGCGTAGGTGCTACGTGGAACCGGGAGGAACGCTGACTACATCATCACAGCATGTGACAAAAACGAACCAATCACAAAAGATGATCTCCGCGGCATTCTACGTGCAGCAACGATTTTTGCCGTGTGCCCGTCAAGCTACGCAGAGGGGCCGCTTGGGCCAATTCGTCGGTCACGTGATGCAATGCGGACGTTGTCAGCCGCGCGGGAGTATAAAGAGGCCTTAACTCTTCCTGCATCCCTTTTGTTTGGACCACTTCCCAACCTTCCCTCACCCCTATCCAGAACAGTGGCTCATACGTCCCTTCTGTGTTTGACAGTTGTCATAGCCACCACCCAGGTTGGGGGCGGGAGGGGCAAAGGTTAAAGTTGCTGTAAACAGTGGTGATTTGCACTTCCTGTTTACCTGTGGATGTAGTTGGCCCTCAAAGACCCCCAACTGCTTCTCTTCTCCATCTTAGATTTACTTTTTAATAGAGGCCCCCCCCACCCTCCTCCATCCCCATTATGAGTGTTTACTACATGGGAAATCATTTGTCTTTTGGCCTCATTAAAAGTGGCCTTGTGTACATAAACATTTTAAAGTGTGTCACAGTCAGAAATATGCATTTTTCAAAACCACAGTGGAAAATCTTAGCTTGTTCCATCGATTTTGTATGGATTTCAAAACTATTTTTCCTACAAGAAATAATGGAAACAGAAATCATTCGTTTCAGGGTCAGACTATCACGATCATGAAACCTTTATAAACCCTACATGCAACATTTTAAGATTTAACATTTTGACATTTCTAATCATACGAGTGTATAAATAAATTAACCACAGTTGATATGAAAACTTAAAAACGAATCGCCTTGTCTATTGAAGTGTTTTTTTGTTTGTTTGTTTGTTTTTTTTGTTCTGTTCGGCTTTTAGGTCAACCAGAATGGAAGATCTGTATCCCTTTTATGCCCAAACAGTTTCACTGTGTCCCAATGGAGTTTTGAAGCTTCCGCTGTGGTTTCTTATTGTTATAATTGAGGTTTATTGAGAATCAGAGTCGAACAGAACAAAGTTTCTAGAGGGGAGAGAGAAACGAAGACAAAAGACAAAGCTCTAATTGTAAACAGGATGGGAAAAGTAAGTCATTACATTATTTACAAAAATGGAACATTAAATATGAGTGTTGCATGGGGCTGTAGTGCTACACCCTGTGAGGGGAGGACAGGACAAGCTAGAACAGGACAAGGACAGTAGAAGAAGCATCCAGGAGAAGGGTCGTGAACCCGGCTGTACAACTGAAGTGGGGTGGGATTGACAGTCACCTCTGACAGAGCCTCGAGTGACACGCTCAGAGCTGTTTCTTTGGCTGATGAACTCAACCAGAGGAGCTGGAGCCAAATCATGCAGTACTTTATAAATCAAATTTAAATCTGCAAATATGTGAAGACTGTCCCAGTTTAAACGACTGTATTTTTTTTTAATTGGACAGTGATGATAGTGCCTTAGCCTATAGGATGAGAGTATGAGTGAGGGGATACACAAGCAATTCTCATATTCATGAGTTATTTGTTGCAATAAGTGACTGGCCCCACACCCAGTGAAAGAGTCCCAGGGGTCTGGGCCTGCGGGCACATGCAAGTGAATTGACACCGTTTTACATGCACAAAGACTGACAGAAGTGTCCTGTAATTGCTTTGCCTGCACCACGGACGCTGAGGACCCCACCCAATCAATCGAGGGGCGGGTTCGGGCCCAGGGGTCCGCCTGAGAGCAGCCCGGTGGACGGGACACATCCCACACCGAGGGACCCAGGGCAGTCCACCGGCCCCACCGTGGCGCCCCGACAACTGGCCACCCGGTGGGGGCCGCAGGGACCCAATGCCAGCCCCCCAGATGGTTGAGTCCTAATTGTATGGCCTAGAAAAAAAGTCTTGTTGCCAAGGTGTGAGTCAAGACGCATCTCATGATGGGTAAGAGCAAAGAGCTGTCTCAAGAGCATCGCAAACTAATTGTTGCAAAACATCACGATGGCATTGGTTGCATGCGCATATATCTAAGCTTCTGAACGTTCCAGTGAGCATGGGTGGGGACATAACACGTAAGTGAAAAGCCAATCATACCATGATAAATTTGCCTCAATCAGGTGCTCCTCGCAAGATTTCTGACAGAGGAGTGCAAAGAATAATCGGAAGAGTTGTCCAAGAGCCAAGGACCACCTGTGGAGAGCTTTAAAAAAAACCTGGAATTAGAAGGTAATGTTGTCACAAGGAAAACAGAGTAATGAGTAATGCACTCCGCCGCGATGGCCTGTATGCACGCTCACCACGCAAGACCCCATTACCAAAGCTCTTTTGACATTTGGACAAGCCAGTTAAATACTGGATGAATATATTCTGGTCTGATGAGAACAAAATTGAACTGTTATGATGCCATAATGCACATCACGTTTGGAAGAGAAATGGCACTGGACATCACCCTAAAAACAACAGTGAAGTTCGGAAGTGGGAACATGATGGTATGGGGCTGGTTTTGAGCAAATGGTACTGGTAAACCTCACATTCTTGAAGGAAGGATGAATGGGTAAATGTGCCGAGACATTCTTGGCAAAAATCTGCTGCCATCTACGAGGATGATGAAAATGAAACGATGGTGGACATTTCAGCAGGATAATGATCCAAAACATACTGCCAAGAAAACTCTCAATTGGTTTCAAAGCACTCCCGCGACCCTAGTGAGGGTAAGCGGCTCAGAGAATGGATGGATGAATTGATGGATGGATGGTTTCAAAGGGAAAAAAATAAAGCTGCTGGAATGGCCCAGCCAGTCACCTGACTTGAATCCAATCGAAAATCTATGGAAAGAACTGAAACTCAAGGTCCATAAAAGAAGCCCACGAACCTTGAAGATTTCAAGACTCCTTGTGTGGAGGAATTGGCCAAAATCACACCAGAGCAACACATGCGGTTAGTTTCTCCATACAGGAGGCATCTTGAAGCTGTCATTGCAAACAAATGCTTTTGTACAAAGTGTTAAATAAATAACAGTTGGCGTATTCAATACTTTTCCCCTGTGTCATTTCACATTATTACGTTACATTATTCATTTCACATTATTACACACAACTTCATTTATGGGATTCTTTGTTCTATTTTCTGTGTATGGATGGATTACTTGGGTTGTTCCCAACATCTGGAGAAACTTTCAGGTCAATAGCACCTTTGGAAATATCTTTAATGAGGAAAAATGGTGATGTGTTAAATGCTTATTTCAGCCACTGTATGTTTTTGGTAGACCGTAGAGGCATATATTTGACTTCAGGGTCGACTTTAGAGATTCCACTGTGCAGTGAACCCCTGCTATTTGCGGAGGACAGGGACTGAGCACTGCCCCAAATAGTGAAAGTATGTAAATAATTGACATCCCCAAAGGGTTTGTCATTGCATATAAATGCTACAAGATAGCGGCAAAGCTCTTAAACCAGAGAGAATCATAATGCATCAACACTATGATTCTAGAATGTACATCATAATAAACTCATGTTACATGAACAACTGTATTCAGTAATTAAATTAGTCAACGCAAACAAACCACCTTCATATGAGGCTCGTCAATAGAAATTTGAACACAATAGTATATGTTAGGGAATATAGGCAAATTCTAATAGAAAAGTAGACTACATAGGCTATTATTAGCTGCATCGGGAGACAAGCAGAAACATACTTTCAATGGTGTATGAGGTGCATTCAAAGACCAACAACAAAATCTAAAATGTAGACAGGAAAAAAAAACTGAAGAATGCCGATCTGTGAATATGCCGGGGTTAACTGCATAATTTACTTTGATCGTTTGGCTGATCTTGAAATTTTGGGGTTATACGTTCATCATTTTTTTTGCACATGAAACATACTCCTGCATCTGACTGCATGGTCTGAAAAGGGCACTTGGACAAGTATCCCCCTGCTAATGCTTGCTGTGCCAGCAGCCTGCTATGTATGACATGTAGGCTTTTGACCAGCTATGCACATTGTGTCTATAGTATACATACTGTATATGTACCTGGCCTCTTTCATAAAGAGCCCTCGTTGGCTTTGAGTTGTAACATTCTCTCCACATTCTCATCCAGCCGGAGAGAGGAATTAACGATCGGTTCAAGGTAAATGAAGTCGCACATCACTTACTGTGTGTGTTTCAATAGAGGCAGATGATATTGTTGTGCCACAGATGTCGTAAGTATGTGTAACTCCCCTTGTGGGCCACTTCATTTGGTACACAAGAAAAGCATCAAAAGTGCTGCACTGACCAAGGTAATAATTCTCAGTTTTCTGATAAAGAGATTGATTTCTGGGCATCATTATCTTGATAAAGTCAGAATGTTTGACACAGCTCTTGCTGGTGTACCTAAAGTTGTGGCCGGAGAGTGTAAAGTGTGACCTCACCTCTTGTGAATCACTAATAATCCTGTTTCATGTCCTGTCTGTCCATTGCCCAGGTGATCCGAAAGGGATGGTTGACTATCAACAACATTGGAATCATGAAAGGCGGAGCCAAGGAGTACTGGTTTGTCCTCACCGCCGAGTCTCTGTCCTGGTACAAGGATGACGAGGTGATGTGTTTCACTCAAAATACTGTATTTGCACAAAACAACAAACATTAACATAGACGAACAGTTAAAAATTATAGCTACATAAGTAGATCATTATTTACGAATGTATTACTATTTATTATGTATTACGTTATATTTAAAATGAATTGTTTTCAAAAATGAGTATCGCATTTAGTAACATGCTTGTTTTTTTATTTTCTTTATTTAAACGATATATATTTGTACTTTTAGCTTTAGTATATGTATATATTTAGCTGTAGTTGGTCATAATTTGACTTTATGTTGACATTTATTCCCGTTTTTGTGTTGTTCTCTAAAAATAAGGACCTTTGAAAAAAGACCTCAGTTGCTGCAGCAAATGAGCTAGAAATGTGCACTTATTCATTCATTCATTCATTTTCCGTACCGCTTATCATGTAACAAAAAAACAGACCATTTTTCAGAGTATTGCAGCACTTCATTTTGAAGTTGATGCCAATATTTGGCAATGATATTTTTAAAATGTAATCGTGATTTATTTTCATTTTATTTTATTTTATTTCATTTTATTCAAAACTGGGACCATACCGTGCAGGAAACTTGCAGGATACTTCATGAGTACTACCCATTATTACCCTCTACTGGTCACATGGTGTATATAAAATCTGTAAGTTTCAACGCTTTGCACCCATCTTTATTTAATTGATCATTTTCCTAATAATTTTGAGAAGTGCTTGGACTCTTTTGTAATGACTGTAAAATAATACTTTGTAATACGAGATCTTTGTAATGAATATAATATGGAGGTATGTAGGTAGGTAGGTAGGTAGGTAATTTATTCATCCAGTTAAGGAAATTAAATAAATGTGAACTTTGAATATGAGTTTTCACCCACACCTGAGCCAGTAGGAACATTTCTGTTGCATTAATTTCTTCCAGCAACCATTACTTTTTTCCATGTTGTGCTCCAAAAGTTCCCCCTCTCAGGGGCTTTTGTAAAAAAAAAAAAAAAAAAAAAACATTTTAGTCAAATTCAGCGGTTTTTGAGTACGTTTGGGCCAACACATTTTGTTACCGGGTGCATTGGTCAAAAAAAGGTCCCATGATGCTTTGTGGAACTCTTAGGAGATAGCTACGCAGTCTCACTGTCTCCAGAATGTAGCCACAGCCGCTCTGTCTGTGTGTGTGTGTGTGTGTGTGTGTGTGTGTGTGTGTGTGCGTGTGTGTATGTGTGTGTGAGAGAGCGAGAGTGAGAGAAAGAGACGAACATTTCCAAAGAGTCAGGACCCCCCAACATGTCAGACACCAAAAGCTGGCACCCACATGTGCATACCAGAGCCCCTCCACCCCCCACTCCCCTTGCCCTGCTCCCAATTACACACACACACACACACGCACACACACACACGTAATCTGCTTCTAATAAGCATACTACATTTCAAAGAGGGGGCACAGCGCGAGCGGGCAAGTTGGGCAGGACGCAAAGGTGGGGGTTTCTGTCTTTTGATAACCAGGTATAGCAGCACATGTAAATCGGGCCATGTGAAAGTTAAGAGGAGGGGGAGGCGAAAGGTTGATGCGGACATGTTACTTTGCCATCTAATGGAAATGTATTTAATGGTTCTGCCTTTCACTATGCGTCGCTGGCATAGATAGATGAACAAAGGTGTATTTTGTAATTAATTAATAATGGATTTCTGAAAAATTTTGTGAAATTGGATACTTTCCGGTGGCACCCCTCATAATCTCTCATGGCACACTTGGGTGGCACGGCACCCTGGTTGGGAATCACTGTGCTAAACGAATGAGTGATGCTATATTGCATAAAATTTTTGCTTTTGTCATTGCATGTGGTCTGCTCAATTTTGATGACGCACTATAAAACAGGAAATTCTCACAACCCACCTCTAAACAGGCCAATCAAAACCAAATGTATTGTTTTTGGTGATGGTCTCTCCCTAAAGAGACTCATAGGCATCCCCTACTGACAGCAAGGGTTAGGTAATCTCACTTCAGATGCGCCCAGTTCCTTCAGATTTTGTATACAGTGGTAGCTTGATTTACGAGTGACCAGACTTCAGGGTTAAAAAAAAAACAAAAAACGAGCAGTTGCTTGGCCGATTTTTGTCTTTGACTTGCGAGCAAAAAATTGAGATACAAAGGCTAGATAGTGGGAACAAATTCAAATCAACTCACCTCACTGCAAGCAGCAGTTTGGCAGACAGTGAACAATTCTTCTTCTTCAAAAAAAAAAAGAGGCTCGAAGCTGTTTTTGCCACTCCCAGTTGACTTTTACTGTCAAACTCAACATAGAATGACGAGAATTACACGTGTATTTAAAACAACCACATAAATGCCTTCGGAAAGTCTGCTATCTTAATGCTGAGACACAATGCAAAACGCCATAGTCGGGCTAACAAATAGCCTCGGTCTAGCAGTGTTATAATCTTTTAAGCAATGGATATTTGAACACAAACGGTAGCAACACGTGTAGATAGACAGTATAACAATACTCACAGGCATATACAGTATTCTTTATCTTCTACAAAAAAGAATTTTAGAATTTCATGTTGGGCCAAATCAAATGCTCTTGTAGGTCATACAGTAAATGGCCCACGGGCCGCTGGTTGCCCACCCTCGGCTTATCACATATGTTCCTGGGTGGCGCTCGCCACGATACAGCCCTTACATTTAGATCCATGACACACAAATGCATTACTGCTTGTGGGATAGAGAGTTAAAAATACATCTTTTTGTGCAACACACGCAAAATAAACACTTATATTTTTCAGAAATAAAGAAAACAAGAACTTTTATTGGTTGACCTTTTGTCATGGGGAAAACCCTCGCTGCAGTCTGGCATGGCAGCGCACACTAACCAAAACATCCTGGCACAGCTTGTTGGCTTGTATGTTGTTATTACTGTGTTGTGTGTGTGTGTGTGTGTGTGTGTGTGTGTGTGTGTGCGTGCGTGCGTGCGTGTGTGTGTGTGTGTCAGTGATTCAAAGCCTCCTGGTCCATATTACCACAGGACATGCCGATTCTTTGAATCAGACATCCCGGCGTAGAGGGAGATGTGAGAAGAAGAAAAGACAGTTGAAAATAAAAGAGAAATGTGCCTTGAACAGCTAAATGACTGCGATTTTCGAAACATCCAGCACAAGTGGTTTTCATTTGTTCGCATTAACACATTCGTTTACACTATCTCACATGGGCATAAATGAGTGGAAAACTCTGCTGTCCTGATGTGAAAGAATTGTTTTTTTCTTCTTCGTGTACTCGTACACAAGAATTTAGAAGCATGAAAAGTGTCAAAAACAGCATGAAAATTTTACGTGGGTTTGTGCGAACATCAAAAGTTTCTACTTTAATAGACGCCAGATCTCAATGAATCACCAAGTGCGTCGTCCACATGAAACAAATGAGTGGCTCATCTCAAACGGCTATGCCTCCTTTCCCCCGGTCATAACTAAGGTTTAATGACATGATGGTTTGAATGTTCGAACCATCATATCATCAGCCCTGAGTTATGTTAGTTATCGCAACATACACGGAAAGTCCGCTGAACTGTTCTCCGGGTTTGGTCACGTAACCTTCCGCCTATAACTGACACAACATGCTAGGGTAATTGTGACATTATTTTTAATCGATAGCAGAGGGGGATATTGCCCAACATGGCGACTCCCTGAGATGGATGAAAGTCGATGAATTAATCTGCTTTAATTCCTCAAACGCAATGTTATCTAGAATACCATATTTGGACTGTGGTGCTGGGGGCGGGGGTAGAGGAAGGGGGCAGGGGCACAATCAACATGGTCTTGCAAAAAAAAAATGATTTCCCCTTAAACCGATGACCCCTGCTGAATTGTGTTGCTAACCAAAACAGCAGCACCTACTGAAACACATAAACAGTTTTTTCGAAGCATTTGTGTGGATGATGTTGTAAACGAGTTCCCTACACAGTATTAAAGATTATATTAGATTATGATGAGAGTCTTCTGTGTCGTGCGTTGTCTGGCCCTTTACCTAGGACCTGTTTGCCCTGGGTGACCCTGCCAGGGGCATAAAGCCCCCGACAGCTTTGCTCCAAGGATCACTGGGACACGTCCGCCACGATGAGGAGACGGCTCAGGGCGAAGGATAAACTTAAATATGTACAATGTATACGCTACTGTTAATAAATTAGGGGTCACTTAGAAATGTCCCCATTCATGAAAGAAGAGCACTGTTTCTTTCAACGATCATAACATTCAATGAATCAGAAATACGGTCCAAACATCATTGTAGTGCTTGTCTGCAAAAAAAAAAAAAAAAAAAAAAAAAAACCTAAACAACCTCTCTAAGTGACACTCCTCAGTGGTGTATGTGTGCGTGTGTGTGCGTGTGTGTGTGTGTGTGTGTGTACAGTATATTTAAATATATATATTATTTTTCACAACATGTTATTCATTAGTTTAAAAAAACTATGCAAAAAAAATCATGTCAGTCATGTACTAATTCCTTTATGTTATTTTGATAAGAAATCCCACTAAATGATGCTCTTATTTTTCCATCCTTGCGTGGCACATCCCTTGCGATGTCAGTTTTCATTGTGCGAACATTTCTCTCTGCGGGGACATGCTCATGCGCTTCTTTCCCCCTACAAGACTTGGTGTGGATGCATGTGTGCGTGTGTGTGAGACTGGGGTTCCCTGATCCTGCTGTAAAGCTGCCAAAAAGCCAGACTTACCAAGTGATCCCAGCAGTAAACATCTTAAGGGGAGGGGCGGGGGGGCTTACATCACGCTCACATGCCTTCTCTGAACTGTGTGTGTTTGTGCGTGCGTGTATGTGTGTGAGCGTGTGCGGCAGGGCTTTAAATGGAAACAGGCCTGCTGGTTTGCGGTTTTTGTTGCTGCTCCGAGGCGGGACGCCATGTTTGCATTGTTTTTGTCTTTGAGAGGGAACTAAAGACGCTGTGTAAAGGCCGACTGCAACTCCCCCCACACCCCTTTGGGGTAAATACAGTGACAGACGAGGCAAGGGGGGAGTTGGGCTAAATATGACGTCAGCTGCAAACAACCACTAAGATTTTTTCTCTTTTGGGGGGTGTCTTTTCAAAGACTAGTAAAAATAAAAATAAAATCGACGAGACAATGACAGAGTGGGTGCTCCCAACATTTTTGTGTGCTCTCTGCACATAACGTGGTCATTTGAGGTGGGGACATAATTGTACGTGTTGGTCGCTTTGGGTTGTCTATTCATATTCTGCATGGGTGAGCCGTTTCTGGCTTCCATCCTCAGCTAAATTTAAACGTTCTTCATGTTGTTGTTGTTTTTTTAACCCTTTTGGAACCTTCTTTCCTAACATGGACATTGAAGGTCTCACATGGAACCATTTAATTAATTTAAGCTAAACAGTAAAAAACTGGAAAACATGTAAGAATAATATCAGCAATGTGTAATGGAGCTCTCTCTCGCTCTCTCTCTATACATATATACATATATATATATATATATATATATATATATATGCATATATACATATATATATATATATATATATATATATATATATATATAAAATGACATGTCATTATAATGCCATCATTATAATAATAATAATACAAGAATAACAATAATTGTGATGAAAAAGTCAAAGTAAAAAAAAAATATATATATACGGGAATTTTGCACATGCAACCAAAAACGTTATATATTTCACTGGTATTTTTAAGTGTCTTGTAGCAACATGTATAATTTTTAACACAACACATAAATTTTTTTTTTAATTTGAACTACTTTAAATGTCACGAAAGTAAAAAATTATGATAAAATATTCAGATTTTTTTTTACATATTTTAAAAGTCACAGATGTTGCAAAGTTGGAAACAATTTCTATTTTAAAAATTCACCTCAGATGTTTATATAATCCTTTCGGGGAATAGCATTTTCAAATGTTTTAAAAGTCACAATTGGGCAACATTTGGTATTTTAAAGTGCATTTTAAACAAATCACAAAAGTTTAAAAGTTTTGGGTATTTTTAAAGTATTTTACAAGTCACACAAGTTTGAAAACGTGAGCAATAAACTCTTTATTTAGAAATATCATTATCATATAAGGGTAAATCTATGATGTGCTGAGAATGTTTAGACTCTCACAAGCTGCTTCAAGAAATCAAATAACAGTTACGAATTGGAAGCGTCTTTATTTCAGTGTTTTTCTGGAACAGCTTTTACAAGTTGAACATGTTCTTTAATCTGGTAACATCGCAAATATCAGTACATTGTACAGTAGTTTGTAGATGACATCCACAACAACATCTCTGGCTCGGTTTCTTAAAGGTGTTTGTGGTCCATTCAGAACCTCTCAAATTGATTCTTCCGCTTCCTAAGTCGAGCTGAGGGAGGTAAAGTGGTGATTCTGGTCCCGTGCTTCCCCGGGCCAGCCTAACCAATGTGCAGACTACTGTACAACCACTACTTCCTGAACAGGTAGTCTGAACACTGGGCGGGCGGGCCGGGCTTGAGTGATTCTGGATTTATTTATTTGGATGCTCTTTCCTGCGAAAAAGAAATTGTAGCGCATGCTTCTACTCACCAGAGCCCATGAGTGCTCCACTGGATGATGGGGGGAGGAGAAAGAGGAGGAGAGGTGAGACAGAGGTGATAGCCGCTGATTGGCAGATTCCACGAAGTTGCCTCCCCAGCATCCCGCTGTAAGGCGCATTCCAGACATCTGTCGAGGGGAAACGCGTTGAAAGATGGTCACAAAATGTTATTAACGAAGATTTAAAAACGACACCACAAACCTATGAGTGATGGGTTTTGATCCTAAAATTCCCTCTTCTTCATCATAAATGAGATTACCTGTAGTTGGAGCATCTCTTCTTCCCATCATCTTTTCCTTTTTTTTTTTTTTTTTTTTTTTTGGCGAAGGGGGGGTCGGGCTCCTCATCTTCCACATTGACTGGAAAAAAAAAACTTTGCCCATTGCTTGCCTTCGCAAAGTTAAAAAAAAAAAAAAGGCACTCCTCTGCGTCCACCTTGCTGGAGGCTTGACGTGGCAAAGGACTGACCACCAACAAGTTTCCCCTCCAAGAGACAGAAGGAAGAAAATGGGTGAGCAGGAGAGAGAGGTGATAGGGAGAGAGAAAGAGGAGGAGCTCCCCTTCCACCCCCCCCCCCCCCCCCCCAATTCTCTGTCCCTTTCTACTTCCTCTGCACCCTCCCTCTGATTTGCCTCAACCACCCCCTACCACTCCCCTTTCGTCCATCACCGCCTCCCCACCGGCCCTCACCGGCTTCCACGGAGAAAGTGGAAGTTCAAAGGTGAACAGGAAGTGAGGGCCATTCATTCTGTTGTAAGATGTTTAGAACATCTCATAGCGTCCCTCCATCCAGTCTACGCTATCTGTGCATGATCAATGATGATTTGCATGCTGAGGGGATGGAGGGAGGAGGAGGTGTGGATGAGAGCAGAGGCCCGGGCAGGAATGTCTGCGTTTTGTTGGCAAGCAGGAGGAGGAGGAGGAGGAGGCCTTGTAATAACTCCAGATGTGCGGCCCTGTGGTCTCCATCGCGCTCTCGCTCCCTCTGTTTTTGCTTCTAAAGCTGATTTCCTCTCGCTGTCAGGGCTGAATAAAGAAGCCTTTATGCAGACCCTCGCTACACACGTGCATGGAGAAGGGGGGACAGGGGGGTGATATATAGGGGCTAAATCAGAAACAGAACAAATGATTGTGCATATACAGTACTGTGCAAGTCTTTGATTTGTTGTTTTAGCAATGCGATAATGATCGTGTACAGTTAGTTCCTGACATGCCTTTGAGTTTGATGGGATTTGAACTGAAACAGTCTAGATGTGACTGACTCTCTGCTTTAATTTAAGAGGGTTCACAAAAATATGGCATTTGGCATTTAGGAATTCGATATTTTATCAAGTGAGCTCCATTTTCACATACATTTGGACAAAGTGACATCATTGTATTTACCATAATTTCTTGTGTATAATATGCATTTAAAAAAAATTCATTAAAAAAAAAATCAAGGGTGCGTATTACACATGATTATATATAGGTGAAAGAAAAATTAACACAATTTGTCAGCCTTTTAAGCTGGCGAAAATAACAAATTTCCCAGCGAGTACTTCTTAGCAATATTACATTGTATTGGCATATCCTAGAACCTGGGGGTGTTTGACGTAACACGGCATCAGATTTAGCATCTTAGTTTACTCGACGGCAAAAACGCTCACCCGTGAATTTGTAAAATACCTTGCGCATGTAATTATAATTCCTCCGACTAAGTAACTGCTTCCGTAGACGGAAGTATCAGTGTCGTCAGCGCAAACACACTGAGCAAGGCAAGCATTTCCCACTTTTGGTTTGTTTGGCGCATGCGCAAAGGCAGGCATTTTCTGGTGAGAACTTTAACATTTATTTGAAAACCCTAATAAAATACAAATAACCATGCGGTAATACTTTATTTTTGGGCATGGATGCCAGCAATTATGGGGTGCATAGAAGGAAAACTCAGCTCCGAAGTGTGATTTTGGGGGATGTGTGTTTAATATTCGAGAGCACATAATACATGAAAAATTATAGTAATACTTTTGTTTGTGGTCAGTGACTGGAGATGTTTTGCTAGGCATTCATTTGCTGCTTGTATGTGAGTCTTGAGGGCTTTCCCATAACCGCCCTCACCCCCACCCCCACAAAATGTCTGCACTCATCCTGGTGCAAATTTGTGTTTATACAACTTCATTTTGGGTGGAAATTCGCCTCCCAAAGTCAGTTTCATTTAGCAACACGAAATTTCTTATGGGCTGAAATATGTGCCAGCAGGAACTGAATTGTAATCATTAATATTTGAATTTGAATAGTTCAACTTGAATAGTTGTATTTTTTTTAAACTGAATTTGAACAACATCATTTTAATTTGAATAGTTTAATTTGCAACATTGCATTTAAAACTGAATCTGAAGAGTAAAATCGGAAATTGAATTGAGGTTTAGCAATTCAAATTCAAATATAAACGATTCAAATTCAGTTCCTTAGGGCACATCTTTCAGCTCATAAAATTCAGATCCTGCTGGTACATATTTCCGCCCATAATTTGGTAGGCATGTATATCATGACGAGAACCACGAAAAGGAACTAATCTGAAAAAGACACAGGAAGTCTGCCATTTTGGTTTGAAGCAGCCGCTATGGACATTTCCATGAGTCCTTCAAAAACAAGCCACTCGTAGAGATTTTGTCTGATTTCTATCAAATTTCAATCACTTATACTATTGAGCCATTTAGTGAAATGTTTTTGTTTCAGTCATTATGTGTATGCGGAGAAATGGATGTATATAGATGCCTTAACTCTGGATTCTGGCTTGAGTTCACTGCCTCCCCACTTTAGGGCATGGGGGTGCAGGGTTCATTTTGTCATTGCTTGCAGCCTTAATTTATTCATTGTTACCTCTGTCTGCAGTCACATCATCAATAAACACCATCATGTTTGACACATGATGTGATATGCTTTGGATCATGTGTTTGTGTTGTTGTTTCTTCCTGTCATTCTGATACAGGCTGAGCATAGTTTCATTTGTCCAAAGAATCAAATGATCTAAAAAGTACACACAATTAAGGCATGAAAAGTTCCAACTTGCCTTGCTTCTTTCACAAATACACACCATTTAAATTTCATTCCGAACTGCAGGCGCTGGCAGACAGGAGTAATCAATGCTCATGTTTCCAGGTGTGCGTGCCTGGCTGTGTGTGTGCGGCGTGTGCATGTGTAGAGGTGGTGGTGGCCAAGTACGTGTGTTTGTTTTAGCTTTGGTTTCTGAGCTCGGACCTGAGCTTCAAATCAAAGCAGGCGCGCTCCCGGGAGAGGCTAGTCAGCAGTAGAGCCAGGGAAAGAGGGATGTGGAATGAGAGAGAGGAAGAGAGGAGGACGACAAAAGGCTGAACAGAATGTGCTGCAAAAAAAAAAAAAAAAAAAGAGGTTAAAGTGATTTCAAGCTAAGAGCGTGAACAAAAATTAAACTTACGCGTCAACACCAACCAGATATAATTGATTGAAAACACTTCTGTTAAAAAAAAAGTTGGGTTACCGACAGCAGAAGGCACAGATCTGCAGAACTGTCCTCATTCTTACTCATGGTTCCAAGCCTACACAACCACTTGTTGCTAGGCACAGTTTGAGGAGGTCAGTCCGAATAGCCCCATGCACCAATAATAAATATATATATATATATATATATATATATATATATATATATATATATATATATATGCCAACCATGCCTGTTAGGCTGTTTGAATATCAAATTCAGGACTTTACGGAAATAATTCATTTTCGCTAAAAACTGTACTGTAAGGATGAATGTGAATTTTATGCAAAAAAAAAAAAAAAAAAAAGAGACATTACTAACCTTTGACCGGGAAAACTCCAAGTGGAGTTCCTACTAGCAAATTTGGGGCAAATCGCTGTAAATAGCACTAAACACACTAAAAGACGGGAAAAGACGACATGAACAATATTTATCTGAATTTGCTTGTTGCACTAGAAAATGACATTTCACTCGTTATTGAATAAAATCTCACCATAGGCCATCTTAAAAGACGGGTTTTGTTGTCAAATGATCAATTCACAAACCCAGTACGAGCTTATCATCAGCCATGTTTTTGATTTATTTATGACGAGGACGCTATGAGTGTCATATTTCCAACTTTTGACTCGTGTCGAATGCAGCGTTTTCTGTACATGTGAATCTCATCACTTTAGCGGTGCTCTGTATTAAGTACAAGATATATATCGGAAGGAAAAACATCATTTTCGAGCAGCACGTGCTCGACTTCGCAGTGAAGCACGTTGTGATGCGTTACTTTATTTACGATATCTTCCTAAATGATTGTGAGAGCTGGCTCTTCTCTATTGAGGTTTGGGGAAAAGTGTGGTTTTATCAGACTGATGAGTCACGTAACTATTGAATATTCTTCCTTGTGTAAATTATGAAGCCAATGCAGTGCATTTTTTGGTCATACAAAGGCTTCATAGAAACAAAGGCTGGCAGATTTGAATGAAAACAGAGCCAACTTGAATGGAGAGGAAACCACGTAATTCTATTCTACGCTTAATTATGTCTATTATGCAGAGACTAAATTTACTTTGTTTCCTGTAAGCACTCATTCTGATTTTTGTAGTGCAAATGTTACATTCTGGCAGCTCACTTTACTGTGGAAAATTCTCTGAGAAGATCATTTGCCTCGCGTTCAGATGAGTGCGTCGGGATTGGAAAGAGGCATCTGGAATACTGACGGTCTAAATAAAGATAATTTTACCTTTTAGAAACCAAAATAGTGGAATTTCCCTATTCTGCCTAAATCTGTTCCTCTACATACAGTATGTCAGTAGAGTGGCTATAACCACGGCCATGTTTGGTGTGCATATGTAAACCTTTTAATCACGGGGTTAGACTGACGTCATGCTTTAACCTTGGGACTTGAACGCATCGTTCTGTAGGTGGTTACATGAGGTATTTATTTATACGTGTGCTAACATTCCAGACACAACTTCTTTGCGATTCTGACATTGGATGATTTATGCAGCTATATCGCTTTGTGTATGACTAAAGGGCACATCCGTCATCCATGTGTGTCGTTTTTTGGACACGCCCCAGCCCCCCCTTTTTCAAACTAAAGTAGCCCCAAGGTTGCAGTGCTGACCTTCTGCAGACATAAATGCAGCGCGATTCATTAAGTGATTAGCAATTAGCTGCTAAACAGGAAGTCGTCAGCTAGCCTGAATCCAATGAATGAAAGCATCATTGTCACGTCATCAGTGGTGTTTTATATATATATTTAAATTACATGCATACAGGTAAAACATGTAACTCCATACATGTGGGAGTTTTATTTGCATCAGAAAAAAACGACCAAAAAAAATGTTTTCTTTGTGTTTTGGACAAAAGAAGAAAAATCACAAAATGTCTCTTTTAACAGCAAATTCTGCTTTCTTTTAAAACTTCACAACCACAACACATATTTACCTAATTGGCAATGAACATCAGAGTTCCTCTCAATCTTTTTTCCTTGTCACAGCCACTTGTTGCTAGGCAGAATTTGTAGGGCTCACCTGTGCCTGTGGCCAATAATGATTCCAGCTATTATTCGGGTCGTGAGACTATGCCAGATGACTGGGCGAGAGGCGAGGTACACCCTGCGCTCGTGATCAGTCAACCACAGTGCACATAGTAATAAACAAACGTGGAGTCTTCAATGAGCCAAAAATGCACGGGTTTTGGGAATGTGGGAGGAAGCCAGGAGGCCTGCAGAAACCCCACGCAAGCAAGGGGAGAACAGGCAAACTCCACACAGAGACTCAGATGACCCTGAATCTCCTGACTTTGAGGCAGTGCTAACCACTATCACACTATGCTGACTTTAACATTTGAATGCCCAGAATACCAAGGATTTCTAACAAATGCAAGATTAAAGGCAAAATCATGGGCGGAAAAGAAATGATGCCTGAAAGCGTAAACTAAGAATCCCATTACATTATACAGTCGTCATCACGCTTTATTTAATACAAAGAAAAACTGTTTGGTTAGTTTATAAAAGGGAACTTATTTTTTTTAGTTATGTCCACTTAATTGCATAGTAAATATTTACGTTTTATTCAACATTTATGTTTTCTGACCATTGAAAGAACTTTATTCCTACTATTTGTGATCTTTCAAATTAGTTTTTCAAGATAGGGTTAGGGTTTCAAATCAAGGCTTTAAGCCAGTGTTAGGGTTCCAAGTCGGTTTCAAAATGGGGTTTCAAGCCAGGTTTAGGCTTTCAAATATTTTTTTAAATGGTAGATGCCAGTCATGCCCACAAGAGTAGTGGCAAATTATGATGTCTCTCACTAATAACAATCAAATTATTTGCTCTGTATTAAATATGAATACATTTAAGACCAAAAGAAAAACAGTCACTGCAGAGTTTCTGCTGGTTCCCACGAAGAAGGACAGCATTTTATTTTGTAATTTTTTTTTTTTTTATGGTGGACAGTTTCGATAAGGTTTTTAATCGAGCCTAGCAGGTTCCTTCTCATCTGCATCGTTATCAGATGTGACTAAATTATAAACGATGTGCTAGTAAGCCTGCCCACCCTTGTCGCTAAGATAACGGCTTTGTTTTTAACACGGCGCCCCCCAGGAGAGGCCCCATCAAACTCATCCCGGTCGTATATCACTCAGCCTCGCCGATTAAAAATGTTGACGTGCGGCTTTACTTTAAATAAAGCCTGGAGGAGGATTACACATGATATTTTGGTGCCTCCTTGGTGACGTTGGCTTTTCAATTGGGTCACGTTAGATTGTATGGAAGAAAAAGAACAAGGTCTTTCTTTGACTTTGCGACAAATCTGCTCGTCAAAAGCGTCAACTTGTCCCACACAGCCGGTACCCTTCCTCTCACCACGTGGGGACTTGTGAAGCTCTGCTTCATTTGTACAGACGCAACTCAATATTGCAATGGCGGAGGAGCGACGGGACGGGACGGGGTGGGGTGGGGGGGGGGGGGGTGGTGAGGAGGGTGAAGAGGAGGCTCGTGAAAATTGCCGCTGGCTGCCACCCAGGCCCAGTCTTTGTGCTAATGACGGGTTAGAAGCAGTGTTATTGCTCCCAGATGCTGTGCGGCTTCTCCATCACCACTTTGATGCCCGGCTCAAAGTCACGAGGACGTCTGTCTCACTCACATCCACGTTAGACAAGATGCCATAATCAAGCTTCTTTTTGGCATCCTCCCATCGAATGATCCTGAATTGTACAAATGTATTTTAGACTCTGCGCGTCCAACCTTTCGATCGTTTTTTGGTTTTTTTTTTTACGTTTATTCAGAGTTCATTCTGAACTTCCTCTGGCGTTTCATAATGAGCCCGCTATTACTCACTAACCAAACAAAAGCATGGAAAGTACTTTGCATTTGCGCAACGGCCCCAAACACCGCAGGCGGTGTTTTTTTACTGCTTCATGTGTGACGGACCGCCTAAGTGTGACTCAAATGAGCGTCACTATGGAAGGCACTGATGCTACCTTTCACTGGGAAGGAGCCTCACTGACAAAAGATCGCAACAGCACCATTCCACTCGCTTTTAGGTCCTTTTGCTGTATTTTACTGTATCGTTGCTGTCTAACAAAAAGCCTCTACCTCAAAAAAAATTTCTGCGTTTTGAAGCTAGTTAGTTAATAATTATTTTTGAAAAAAACTTTACAAAATTGCTAGTTAAGCATATCATTCAGTGTCGTCAATATTTTTTATATATTTATATTTTATGTATTATAAAATAACTATTAAAAAGTTATTAATATATATATATATTTCTCTCTATATATATATATATATATATATACTATTCATGCTTTTTGGAGGATAGCAATGTTTTGCAATGTCATATGGAAATGTGACACCCAAATGTGCAAGGAGGGAAGAATTTGACCACTGTAGTAAAACGACACAACAAAACAATAACGTTGAAAAGTAATAATGCATGCATTTACATGTCTTCCTTTAAATGGCACTTTGCAATGACGTGGTGGGAAAAATTTTGTGTGTAACTATCGGCGGTTGCCAAGGAAACAATATATAATATATCACGTATTTCTGGCATATATTTTGGATTTTATTGGCCCGGGGGCACAATAAAAAAAAAAAAAAACATACTTCCAAGTTCTGTGTCTTTTTTATTAAAAGTTTTGTTTTTTTTAAATGAAAATAACTGAAAATGTTAGTAACAAAATGTAGTGAGACATCATTTTCATTGGACTGTGGCAATATGGACCATCAGAATTGACGAAAGAAATAATGGATACCAGCCCCAATCGGTGTTGTTTCTTTGACATCTTGGGCTACACTGTTAGTTTTTCCAAAGGAAGACCGGGAGCGTTGGCAGGAAAATACAAAAACTAAGGAACTTATTCCCAAAGCAGCACTAGAGACAAGCTTATTTACACTCCTTTATTTTTGTATTATATATCTGCTCTGTGTTGCATATAAAATACATTCTTATTCTGCTACAAATCAAGTGCCACCTCAGAGTTGAACACATTCACTGCCATTGACTGCTTTAGAAGTCAAATGTCCATGTTAACTGGGAAGGGTGGCAGTCAATGAGTTAATTGTTGTCTGTGCAATATAGGTCATTTAAAGAGATGCCAGAAGTAAATAAAGTGCGGGAGATGTTAAAGAAATTAAAAAATACCCCCCAGTGACAACCACTAACACCTGAAGTAGGACCTCACTGCAAAGACACTGAGGCAGGTATGTGGGGACTAGTGTGACTCAGGAAAAGGGCCCCGTTTCCAGGGATGGCCCCGACAAGTGTAAAGTATTCAGCAAAGCCTCGTGGATTCGTGATGGAGCATTTGCTAATCCGGAGACAGGAAACCTTCAAGGTGGCTGAGATGATTGCCAGACGCGTCCACCCCTGAGTCCCGTCAGTATCGTCTTTCGCCTCCTACTCGTCCTCCTCCCACTTCTGTAGCTCAGGTGTCTTCACCAAAGATGGAAGCTGACGAGCGCAAATCAGCCCCAAACAGCCCCATACAAGATGTGGCTACGGGGCTAAGGCTAGAAAGCGCCGTTGCCACATTAACTTGAGGCTTGTGTGCCTGCAAATGGCTGTCTTAGAGGGAAGCGTTGATAGAAAACAGTGACCTCAAAGCACTCAAATACGAATCTCTCGTTGGCCTCAATTGCTTGAAGGTGGGATTTCGCCATGTCAAATGAGTCAGAAGAAAAGGATTTGCGCCTTTGTCAAACAAAAACTGCTGCTACTGAAACCCCTCAATTTCAATTTGCGTCTGGCATCCTCTCAAACCTGCATTCTCGTACATTTAGTGTTATCACACAAGAGGTCTGACGATGTATTTCAGGAAGTCTAACAATGCTTGATACTCTAAACCCTTCGACACGGTAAAGCCTGCACATCCTGGCTGTACTTTATGGGAGCATATGGCAAAACACTCAATTCAAGGATTCACACACAATTTGTTTTTGAGAGGTTACACAAATACTCGACCACTTCAGGTTGTAGTCCGCCTTTCGCCCGTAGTCAGCTGGGATAGGCTCCAGCGCCCTGCGACCCTAACCAGGATAAGCGGTGTTGAAAATGGATGGATTTTTATATACTGTATATATTTCTGAGGTTGGGGTTTCAAATCTGGGCACTGGAGTTTAGTTTGCATGTTCTCCCCATGCTTGCGTGCCTTTTCTTTGGGTACTCCGACTTCCTCCCACCTTCCAAAAACCTGCAAGTTAAAGGTCCTGTATTTTGGCTCTTTTGACTTCCATTGAGTGACTCTCTAACATGGACTCAGTATAAAAGTGTCAATTTCATAAAAAAGAAAAAAAAAAACACCTTGCTTTTGTCATACACGTGTCCAGAAAATGCTCCTCTGACAGCTACTTCTGTTTGACTCCGTTTTGTATCTGCTTTGTCCATATTTGAATAAGATGGCACCCTTTCCTCTGATTGGTTGCCTCCGTGTAGAAGACCCACTTGTGAGAGCACACGTGTTTGTTACGTTGACAGCAGTGGCTTGGGACCAGAAAGGGAAGGCGGGGATCTCTGCTAGTAACGTAGATAAACTCGAGAAATTCGAATGACCTGATTTCAGGCCTCTTGGCAAAAAAAGAGTCTGGAACGCCAGGAATGCCTGAACGTTTTTTTTGTTTGTTTGTTTGTTTTTTGTCCTGTTCGGCTGTTAGGTCAAGCAGAATGGAGGATCTGTATCCCCTTTATGCTGGAACAGTTTTACTGTGTCACAGTGAAGTTTTTAAGCTGCCGCTGTGGTTTCTTAGTATTATAATTGGTGAAAAAAAGAAGAATGCCTGGGCATTTTTAATTCATATTTCACATGTTAATGAAGCACCATAGAGACAATGTTACATCGCAAGTACTAGAAAAAGTTGGTTTGACAAATAATGTCCCCTTTAAGTTCATTGAAGACTAAATTTTCCATGGGTGTGAACAGTCGTGTACATGAATAAGTTTAATGAACGAACTATGTCGTATTTTGTGCGAACGTGAACTGAACTTTCTGCCTGATGAACGTTATTGAGGACGCGCTCATTCCTGCGTCAAAGAACGGTTTTCGAACAAAAGTTCATCTTCATTCAAGAGTGCCAGGTTTTGCTCAGGACTTCCAGGACAAAAACCATATGGACACACTAGATACGAGCCTTCATATGTCGGGGATGAATGCTGTATTTGGCAACCGCCATTCCTATTTACATTCAGCAGGCACCTTCAGCTTCAATATAGAACAATAAAACAGAACATAAATTATTCAATTAAAATGTAGTGCACATAAACGTTAAATTAAAAAAAATGTACCGGAATAAAAGTTTAAAAACTAATGGTTCTTAAATATTAAATGCAAATGTATTGTACTAAAAAGTTTAATACAACTGAACTGTACACAGGCGGTGATTCTTTCATGTACTACTAAAGGGAGCCCACGCACCACCAGTGATACTCGTACCACACTTTGAGAATCACTGCACTATTCAAACAGTAAAAGTCATGTCTCAGATGCAACTCTATGTTTCAACATATGTATTAACAATGATGCGATCCATTTTCACACAAGTGCAGAAAGAAGCTTTATAAAATACAACCCCAATTCCAATGAAGTTGGGACGTTGTGTTAAACATAAATAAAAACAATACAATGATTTGCAAATCATGTTCAACCTATATTTAATTTAATACACTTCAAAGATAAGATATTTCATATTCAAACTGATAAACTTTATTGTTTTTAACAAATAATCATTAACTTATAATTTAATGGCTGTAACACATTCCAAAAAAGCTGGGACAGGTGGCAAAAAAGAAATTGCGGACGTCGTGTCCTCCGGGCCAAAGAGGAAAAGAACCATCCGGACTGTTATGGACGCAAAATTCAAAAGCCAGCATCTGTGATGGTATGGGGCTGTTTTAGTGCCAATGGCAAGGGTAACCTTCACATCTGTGAAGGCACCATTAATGCTGAAAGGTACATATAGGTTTTGGAGAAACAAATGCTGCCATCCAAGCAATGTCTTTTTCATGGACGCGCCCCTGCTTATTTCAGCAAGACAATGCCAAACCACATTCTGCACGTGTTACAACAGCGTGGCTTCGTAGTAAAAGAGTGCGGGTACAAGACTGGCCTGCCTGCAGTCCAGACCTGTCTCCCATTGAAAACGTGTGGCGCATCATGAAGCGTAAAATACGACAACGGAGACCCCGGACTGTTGAACAGCTGAAGCTGTATATCGAGCAAGAATGGGAAAGAATTCCACCTACAAAGCTTCAACAATTAGTGTCCTCAGTTCCCAAACGTTTATTGAATGTTGTTAAAAGAAAAGGTGATGTAACACAGTGGTAAACATGACTCTGTACCAGCTTTTTAGGAACATGTTGCAGCCATAAAATTCTAAGTTAATCATTATTTGCTAAAAACAATAAAATGTATCAGTTTGTACATTAAATATCGTGTCTTTGTAGTGTATTCAATTAAATATAGGTTGAACATGATTTGCAAATCATTGTATTCTGTTTTTATTTATGCTTAACACAACGTCCCGACTTCATTGGAATTGGGGTTGTACAACATCAAGAAAAAGAGAAATATGGAGAGATCAACATATCATTTGTCATTTAAACAGCCGACAGAGCGTGACATATAGTATCGTAGAACACCATTTGTCATTGGCTGACAGGACAGTATATGGTTGAGCTCCACAATTTCTACCTAGCAACAAACAAAAAATTTGCTTTCTCGGCAGTTTGGTTTAATGACGCTTTTGCATATGAGATTTACTTCATAAGCTACTTGTATAAGCTCTCTTTGTTCCAGTTTGACTTTTTCATACTTGCATGCGAGGGGCTCCGCTCACCTCCTGTTGCACCGCTGCCGTCTGTGTTTAATGGCCACAGGAGAGGAAAATGTATGAATCACTCCCAGAGAGAGGGAAAAACCAGAGGAACAAGACAAAGCGAGAAATTCTCAAGTCTACATATGATTTAAGTCAGCATTATGCAGCCGAGGGCGATTACTTTTTTTTTTTTTTTTTTTTTACATTTTTGTACAGACACTATGCTGTCGTGTGTGTGTGCGTGTGTTACATGCATTCAGGGGTTAGGACCATTTGGCTGCACAGGTCTTAAATGCTTTGATGAAGGACACACATTTTCTTGAAGACACACACTAGTTGGGCAGGGCAGGCTGTGGTTAGCACGCCAGATGGCTTTAAGCTTAGTTACAGACTACCAACGTGTGTGTGTCTGTGCGTGTCCATGTGTGTGTGTTCATAGAAACTTGCTCAACCCGGACTTATTTTTAGACTTGCTTTGTTCATTTTATGATATTAACCATTGAAGGATGTGCACAGTTGCACGTGCATGGCTGAGATTGCATTTGGTTAAGTGTGCATGTAACAGAGGAAATGAAAACTTTAATTTTCTCCAATTGGATGCATGTCCTATGCTGTGTGCACATTCAGAAGGACACGTTCTTCCTTTGTGTGTGTGTGTGTGTGTGTGTTTCTCATTTGTCGCTCGCCTTCGTTTTACTCCCTTCAGCCGTAATCAAAACCACGGACCTGAGTGCACAACTTTCCCATCCGTCTCGTGTTTTTTTTCCTCCCTTTTTTTTTGTGTTGTTGAATTTAATATGTCAGCTTTTACTCTAGGTCCTCCCCACGGTTCTCCATTTCTTCCAGTTCCTATACTTTGATGCTCAATTGTATATTAAATGTAAAACATGTCATTTCATATAAAGAACAAACATATCTAGTGTAGTCTATGTACTGTAAATAAAGATGAGCCACTTTGTCCAACCAAGGGTCTCTGTCTGTCTTCCCCTGCAGGAGAAGGAGAAGAAATACATGCTGCAGGTGGACAACTTGAGGCTGCGAGATGTCGAGAAAGGCTTCATGTCCAGCAAGCACATTTTCGCCCTTTTCAACACTGAGCAAAGGTTCGCTTGAATCTAATGAGCCTGTACAAGTATAATAATGCTACCGATAGTGTCAGAGAGGTATTTTTAATTTTTTATTATAGACTTCTAGACATTTTTAATCATGCTGCTCCCAGACATGGTATCTGTAGAGTTTCTTTTTGTGAAGCCTACCCTTCAATGAGTGATGGAATCAGTAATGAATATGATACAAAAGATCAACATTTCAGCTTTTTTTGCAGGTATTTACATTGGGATGTGCAATACAATTTTTTCAAAGCACCTGTTTTTATCACTTTTTTTTTTCGAGAAAAAGCATTGGAACATTTTACTGACAGGTGTGTTTTTTTTTTTTTTTTTTTTTTTTGCCTGGCTGTGTTCCATTAAATAGATTATTCAAACAATAAATAGCATTGAATGTTTACACTAAGTTTCAGATCAGGGTTTTGCATGTGAAGACCATATTTGCAGGTGGAGGTGTAACTCACATGAAAACCAGAAAGCAGCCTATGCGTAAAAAGAATAAGCAATCGTGCTGGACTGACCTCAAAATAAATGGATTACAGATGTAAATAAGCACTCCCAGGCACTATGGAAATGGAAAGGCAATAGTTGAATGCTTTGATCCACTTGCATGATGTGAAGCTTGAGAAAATGTAAAACGATTGTGGTTGTCTACGGCCATGTGCTTCTCGCTCTTGTACTGGATCTCATTAAATTGTACACTAATGAAGTGTCCAGTGTGTATACTTTGTATATCTACAAATTGAAGTGGATGAATGTTCATGCTTACCATGTGTATAATGCAGAAATGTTTACAAGGACTACCGTCAGCTGGAGTTGGCCTGCGAGAGTCAGGAGGACATCGATGCATGGAAGGCCTCGTTCCTGCGAGCCGGCGTGTACCCTGAACGCGTCACGGTAACGCACTGTCACACCATTCAGCATAAGCACAAGTTAATGATGTGTTTGTTTGGTGTCTTGTTTGTCAATACTGTTACATCTCACATCTGACCTTTTTTTGTCTTCTGTTTCCTTCATCGCTGTTTGACCTTGTAGGACAAGGAAGGAAAGGTACGTGCTTCTGTTTGACATCTTCATTCTTCAGCATTTTTCTGTTTCTTTTCAGTTTGCTGCATCATTTCTTAGTTGTGGTATGTTATTTAGCTTTCTTTTTTTGTCAAATTATCCTCTGTAAAATGGAGTAAAATGTGCCCTCACTCAACTTTCATTACGCTGTCAAGCAGCAATTGCATGCTAATCCTTTAAGAAATAAACAATACAAAACAATGTAAACGGTATAAGGGAACCAAAACACAGAAAAATACATATGAATATAAATAGTAGAGGCAGCACGGTATACATCTAGTGGTGAGCAAGTCTTCCTCACAGTTCTGAGGTTCAGGTTTCAAATCTCATCTGTGGTCTCCCTGTGCTATTTAATCTCAGTGTCGTTGAAACTAAACCGAGGTGTCTTGTTTCCACTGTGCCTGGACAGAGCGACACGGGTGACGAAAACGGCTCTGACGGTTTCATGAACAGCATGGACCCCCAGCTGGAGCGTCAAGTGGAGACCATCCGCAACCTGGTCGACTCCTACATGGCCATCGTCAGCAAAACAGTCCGCGACCTGATGCCCAAGACCATCATGCACCTCATGATTAATAACGTGAGTTCTCCTTTTTGGAGGGTCGGGGGATTATTTTTGAAGCGCACCGTAACGTTGCGCTGTGCTATCCAGTGTAAAGACTTCATAAATGCCGAGCTGCTGGCCCAGTTGTACTCGTGCGCCGACCAGAACACGCTGATGGAAGAATCTCAGGAGCAGGCGCAGCACCGCGACGAAATGCTGCGGATGTACCACGCCCTGCGAGAGGCGCTCCACATCATCGGCGACATCAGCACGACCACTGTCTCTACGGCCATGCCGCCGCCTGTGGACGACTCGTGGCTGCAGGTCCAGCGTGGCGGATCTGGAGGAAGGTGAGGGGTGAACAGGAACTGACTTGGTAGTGTCGTGGTTTACATAGCTGACTTCCCACTAAATGCCACATTCACAATTGACCGGCCATTTATTGGCAGTACAGGGTGTAGCCCACCTTTCGTCCTGAGTCAACTGGGATTAACTCCACGTTCTACCTTGACCCTGAAGAAGATAAGGTGTGGAGGATGATGGATGGATGATCTTCATTTCCTCTCCTTCCTCTAGGTCTCCCGCCACCAGTCCGACTCCGAACCGCAGGGCGCCCCCGGGCCCCCCAGCTCGCCCTGGTTCTCGCGGGCCTCCTCCTGCCGGGGGACCCCCCGTACCGTCCCGGCCCGGGGCTTCTCCAGACCCTTACAGCGGGCTGCCGCCCACTGTGCCCTCTCGCCCCAACCGCGCACCCCCAAGTGTGCCCAGGTGAGTTGAAAACTCAAAGTCTTTCTATTGCTCTGTCCTCTCGAGAATTTAGTTGAATTTCATCCAAAAAAATAATAATTATAGAACTAATGTATTCCACCAGTAGTGTACTAAACAAGACAAGAGTTTCATGATAAAAAATTCATCCAGCATTTCAGCTACCTAGCAAACGCAGGAAACAGGGTAACAAAATTGCTTGGCTCTTTTTCGTGCCTGGCCATACATTGCTTGGCAGGATTCAGTCATTGGTGTCCCATAGACCAATTTAAAAAGTGGCTACGTGAGCCACACCCACTCGACTGTTTGAATGGCTAAACTAGAGGCTGGTGTCATGCTCCAGGAATAAGTTAGATAGGCACAGAAACAGCATAACAGAATAGCTAAGCTCCTTTCCCTGCCATGGCCACTTGTTGCTAGGCAGAATTCAGTCATTGTTTTTCCATAGATCAATGAAACAATTTCTTATGTCAGCCACGGCCATTAGACAGTTTGAATCGCAAAACTTGGGGATTGTTGTTGTTTTTTTGTTTTTTTTAAGTATCCCTGGAACAGGAACATTAATTCAGATGGCCACAGAAACAGGAAAAAAAAAAGGTGTTGCTGACGGAATTTGTAGAGCCCTGTCATTGGTGTCCTGTAAACCAATGAAAAGAATTGTCTTATGTCAGCCATGCCCACTAGACTGTTTAAATCATAAAACTATGGGTTATTGGACAAGTTATGTTATGTACTTTGATTTGGTCACTCAAATTACAGTTTTGTATTGGGGACCAAATATCGATATTGTAATGTATCGTTGGGATTCCCCATCCCTACTCTTATTAAATATAAAATGATGTCTTCATTGCTCATTTTTGTATGATTTCTTACTAAATTCTTGTGAGAACATCCAAAGCATTGTTGTTGATGACATTTTTTTTTTTTTTTTTAAATGGTGTGGATCCTCTGTGTTACTAAGGGGGATGTGAAGACATCTGGATGAGGGCGTACAGGAGGTAAAAAAAAAAAAAAAAAAAAAAAAGAGTAGTTTTTGGTATGACATAGAAATAGAACAAATAGAGCTCGTAGACCACTTCCTTGTCTTTAAAGTGCCGTCATGCTCACAAGCACCTCACCCGTGTCCTCTTGTTAAAAGCTGTGTTTGAACACAGACGCGTGACTGGAATGATGGATGAGGAATAATATAAAATCTTTCAGTTTTTCCACCGTGTGGATGCTAGCTACCTTCTAGTTAACGTCCCGCCATGTAACTTCCTGTTTCTCTCTTCTTTATCCCCCTTCTTTTTCTTTCTTTCTTTCTTTTTCTTTCCTTGCTTCTTTCTTTCTTTCATTCTTTCTTCATCACCACTTCCTTACCGCCACACGACCATGCTTCCTTCTACAGAATCACTATCACTGACCAATGAGGACTAATCTTTCTGGTATGTTGGTGCTGTCCACCATTTTTATCGTCAGCATCGTTCTTCCTTCTTCTTCTTACTCCTCTTCCTCTCACTTGATTTAGTTTTTTTCTTTACTCATTTTTTTTTGTTCTCTTTTCAGAATGCTGCATGGGAACACACACACACACACACAACTGAAACAGCGTGTGTTGCGTGAATTTTCAGCATTAACTCCCGAAAGAACTCAACTTAATTGTTAGCCTCCTTTTTGCTGGTGTTATGATGTGTGTGAGATGTACCATTACACCCCATCCGCCCTCTTTAGCAACCATTTTAGAGATGTCAACAACAACAAAAAAGAACTCCCTTAAATAATGCTGATTTGTAAGGTGGTTAACCAATATTAGCTCCCGAGGCTAGTAGTGGTAGACTAAAATTCTTTGCAAATTGTTGAATAAAATGTCCAGTCTCTGGACCCCAGTTTTGGTGAAGCATTACAAATATCTCGTGATGAATGATGGAAATCATAATTATAGAAGATAACAATTTTTGTTGCTTAGCTTAGTTTAGTGTGGTGGCCAGGGCTAACCAACAAATTAAAAAGATTACTTTTTTTTTTTTTTCATCTGAATAAGAATCAAATGTCATGTTGTGAGGTCTTACAAGAAGTCACATACTAAACTTGGCCACGTTTTAGCTCATTAAAGGCATTTTAAGCTAAGTTAAGCTAAACTTAGCAAACCTTTCTAGCCAAACTAACAGCATTTACTTGCTGGCTTGTAGAAAAAATTTGATTTATACAGTGATGTATGTATGTATATTTATAGATTGTAAAAGTTGGCCAGCGGTTTCCTTTATTTGTAGCCTTATAAGCTAAGCTTAACTTAATGTTACCAATTAGCTATGGGCTACTGCCAGCATCTACTGTAAATGCTAGTTTGTAGTAAACATTGTAGAAGTATCAAGTATAGGTACAGTATACAGTACAAGATGTAAATTTTACCCAGTGGTTTCCTACAGTAAGGAACCTTCAAGCTAATCTATGCTATGCTAACTATCTTAAGTATCAGCATTTATGTGCTAGTTTTTACAGTAGGATGTTGGAATCATAGTGTTACAAGGTAATACAGTATGATTTCATACTGTACATGTTATATTTTGGCCAGTGGTTTCCTTAGACCTCAAGCTAAAATAAGCTAAGCTATGCTAATGAGCTGCTGCCATGAACAGCTAACGCTTGGAGTGAGGGTTACCAATGATGGTTGTTGCGTTATGTTCTTGAATGAAAACCCACAGTTCCTCCCTGAGATGTTGTCTTTCGAGCCTTTGATATTTCAACCCATGGTGGCGCTCTAACCACTCCAAACAAGCCAACGTTAACCCCCGTGTGTGTGTGTGTGTGTGTGTCCCGCCCCCACCCTCTTTGTGTGTCCCCCGACAGTCGGAGACCCCCACCTTCTCCGACCCACTAGACCTCCATGCTCCTCCTCCTTCTTCCCCTTCTTCGGTCCCTCCTCTTCGGGCCGACGGCGCCATCTTCCTGTCTTCTGCGGCGGTGGCTCCATCCTCCTGCTCGTACCGCCAACCCTCAAATTACACTACCTGTTAACCAGACAGATGCACAACAGCTAGACATACCTGTTGCATGGCCCCCTAAAACACACAGACCCCCTTAAATTCAACTGTGAATATATTAAAAACTGTGTATGACCCAAGATGCATTTTTCATATTGTCATACATGCGTAAAGATAAGTTAACCGCTGTATCGTAAAACTAAAATAAAGCAAAACTACTCACCTGACATAGATAGCTTAATACCAGATACAGATGAATACCAGATGCATGACCTATTAAAACGCAGACTCTATTAAAATGAACTGTGACTATATTATGTGTATGACTCGGGTGGCATTTTTAAGCAAACCAGTTGTCGTACACGCGAGATGTTAACCACTGCGTCATGACACTAAAATAAAGCAAAACTACTCATCCAGCAGATGAAGGGAAATTTCAAATGGAAAGGGGACGGGACAGGAAGGCGTTTTGCAGGAGCGATGCTGTCACGTTTTACTGGTATAGCAGCAGAATAAAAATATTTTGCTTCATTGCTATGCTGCTATTTATATCACATTTACATTTTGTACTAAAAAAAAAAAAAAAAAAAAAAAGCTAATTTTCAGCACAGTTAGCTTCTTCTGTCACTTTTACTATATGCTCGCCATATCCATTCTGCAGCTACATGCTAATTACGTTAGCATCCACTTTGTACAAAGTTCATTTGTCTATATAAGAGCTAAATTTGATTTAATTGTTTGTATAGCAGGCAGAGAAGAGAGAGAAAACATTCATTTTCAGCACAGTTAACTTCTTCTGTCACTTTTATGCTAGCCATATCCATTCTGTGGCTACATGCTAATTGCATTAGCATCTGCTTGATACAAAGTTCATTTGTGTATAAAAGTTTTAAATTGGATTAAATTAATTTAGAGCCCTTCCCGTAGTCCCTCTGAGCACCATTTCTGGTTCTATGGTTATCATCACACTTTTTCTCTGGGCCATCACTGGTAACAAAACAAAAACACACACAGGCACACACACACAAGCCAAAGAAAAAGCAAAACATGCGACGTTGGCTTGATTGAGTCGATGACCTTTAGTGTGACATCATCCTTGCTCTTACCGTATATGGTCGTCTCATGCACTCTTTCTTTCTGAACAGCAGGCTGAAAAGGGGCCTAGGAGACATCACACCCTTTTTTTTCATCACTTCATCCATCATCCATCACTCACTCACTCTGCATATCTCACACAGAAGCTATGCAATGCAGGAACGCTCCTTCCCTCCCTCTCACTTTATAGCACTATTTTTGATCCTCGGACGAAAGAAACTGTTACCTTATCAAAGCGGGATGTGAATAAAAAGTGCAATATTGTAGCATGTTTCTGTGCTTTCTGTGCCCCCCCCCCCCCCCCCCTCCATTTAGATTCCCTCCTTAACTGATTTATCTATTTTAATTTTTAGATTTAAAATTGATGATCTGCTCCATCTTCTTCTGCTTTTTTTCGTTGTCAGTGGTCACGGGGGTGAGTGAGAGGAATGCATTCAATGTACACGATTCTCCTTCTGTTTGCTTTGCTCTCAATTGTGCTGTGTTGTATATTTGGAGCCCTTCAAACCGGTGATGTCGTCAATCAATCAATAAATATAAAATACACCCCGCTCACCCCGAGCAACCCCTGTGCATCTCCACACCTGCAAAAACTTGCACCATTACTTGTGATTTACAGATAGTTTGTGACGGGACATATCTTTACTGTTATTCTGTATATATGTGTTGTGCCCCTTACTTTTATTTTTTTTAAAAAGCAGGGTCCCCACCCCCAAATATTTGTGACCCGGTTGCCATTTTGGACTGGGACCCTCAGTTTGGGCAACCCTGCTTTCATAAGCCGTGCAATGTATGAAGTTTGTGTATTTAACTTAAAGACATACTGTATTGCAGTGATATATGTATATGGATTTCAGCGGAATGTTTGATACTGTGGTGTAGCAGAGAGATTTTGTTTGAACCTCCCCCCCCCCTCCCCCCCCAACCATGACTGCACCCTGCAGGACTGCTATGACATTGATCACGTGCAGAAATAAACTGCAGTGTACTGACAAGAGATTCGTGTTCATGTGTTGTTAAAATGTTCTTCAATAAATACAATATACACCAACAGTGGTGGATGGTCAATTCGGGCGCTTGGGACAAAAACAAAAAAATTTAATACAAATATTTGTGAAGTCAAAACATTTTGCACTCTATTTTTAGATGAGCAGGATAGTATATAGTTAATGATGAGTTAAAGTTGGTTTGATCCTGTGTTTTGTATCCACTGACGCAGTTAAAATGTTGACAGTTACAAACGTGTGTGTACAAATATATATATATACATATATACATACATATACATAATATATATATACATATATATATATATATATATATATATATATATACATACATATACACACATATATGTGTGTGTGTGTGTGTATACTTTTGCATAGGATAATTGACTTTTTACATAAACGTAACTCAGGCTTTAAATAATAAAATGACAAATTTGGGGCTCCATGGTGAAATAGTGGAATTTCTGCCTCACAGTTCTGAGGTTGTGTTTGAAAATTAGCTACGGCCTTCACATCAAAAATTAAAGTTAATTAATTAATTTTGTACAGACAAAAAAAAGAGAATCCTTTATTCAGCTTCATTGGAGAAATTCAACAGTTTCATCAGTACATGGTAAAACTGCACACTGGTAGATTACCAAATTATGACTGTTTTTGAGGAAACAAACTAGTAAAGCGACAGACTGACATGGCAGCAAATTGAAAACAGGGATCAAGGCGCTCAGTGTCTGGGATTATTTAAAATATTAAAACATAAATTTTGTAATGAATCAAATTTGATTGTTTTTAATGATTCCACGTAATGGTGTTATTTTTCTTAAACATAGATCTAAGCACATTTTGAAATAGAAAATAAAATGCATACAAATGTTGCTCAATCAGTTTTATTCAGTAAGGGGGGATCAAAGCAAACACATCAGTACACTTCCTTTTGTAAGATTTCTACTTTGACATCCAAAACTGATTGGTTGAGTCACTAAATCATTCCAAATAATAATAAATAAGATACATCCTCTCTCTTTTAGTCTTTCTTTGTATTAAATCTCAGCCTGTCAGCCACTAACCATCACCTTTGCACATACACGCCCAGCCACAAATATACAATATGATACACACTTACAATATATACACCCCACCTTGTATGATCACTGCTCTCCCTCTCCTCCTTGCTTTCAATCACAAAGTAACAGTGTAGAGATACCACCCTTTCAGGGGTGTCCAAACTTTTTACTTTGAGGTGCCATACAGAAAAATTGAAGGATACAAGGGCCACCTCGAAATTCTTCAACTTCAATTCACTTCATTTATTAAACAAGCTAAAAATCAATCCATCGCACAATGATATAGTTTTATAGATATTGCAGCACTGCGCAGATCGCCACATTCAGAACTAAAAGAGGCACAATCTGTAGTAAGATGACCATTTGTGGAGTAAACCATATTTGCTTCTCACAAGGCATTAACTTGATTCATCGACATGGGAGAAATGTTACAACTTACCGTATCTAGAAAATCGCTATATAAAAACAATTCATTATTGTTGTTGTTAGTAGTAGTAGTAGTCCTCGTCGTAGTTGTCAGGTGCGCCACAACCCATGGCGGATGTTGGTTTTCAGACCTCCATTTTTTTGACACCCACACTTTTCATCCTGCCACACACAGTTTTTTCTTTGTGTGTATGTATATACTAAGGGCCTCGTTTAAAAAAAAAAAAAAAAAAGGGAAAAAAATGGACGGTGAGTTGCAAAGCACCCCAGTCTGTAGTTTGGACACCCCTGATATAGTTCCTTGGATCACTCCCAAAGAACAAAGACATCAACTGGTGGCGTATTTGGAAGGACAGTAACAGAATGCAACAAATGAAAAGATGAGACACAACGAAGTGATGCAACTTCAAAGCAAGAAATGCTACTTCCTTTGACAGGGGGAAGGGTGTGGCTGCCCAGTACAACAGAAGCAATACAGTTAATGGTAGATTACACACACAATTTTGGCAAATTTGGCGCAAAGGTTTAGTAACTATAACACTTCCATCTATCCTACTTATTTCTTTCTAAATGGCACCCTCAGCTGTAAAGGCGTCATAGGATCCATCATCGCAAAGCTTTGTACAAACCGTTTTAGTGCAATTAACTTCTATTATCTCATCAAAGATATGAACTTACGCATCAGACTCCGCCTCGCACACGCACACTCCAGTTTTTGATAAGTAGTACATTCAAACGTGAAGTGTCACAAGTAAGGAGACGTGAGGCCCTGTTATTGCACTTGAGCGTACGTTGACTATATGGAGGAGCAGCGTTGCGGTCTCACACCACCAGGATCTTCACCTCGTCTTGCTCGTCGGGACGGTAGAAGAAGGGGATGCAGGGATTCTCGCCCATGAAGGGGGGCAGCCTCGGTGGCCCTTGCGGGTTCTGGATCTCCTGCAGCAGTTGCATGATCTGGCGCGCCGTGCCGTCCTCCTTGGGCTCAGCGGGGGGCGAGGTGTCAGGCGAGGGGGCTTCCTGGCTGGCGGTGGGCTCAGAAAGAGGGATGATCTCCATGGCTTCTACGACACAGAGCGCGCATAGAGTCATGTGTGCAAGCCCCTTGGAATGGGGAAGGGAACAACAATAACCAGATAATATGTACAACAACAAGGTAATATTCCACCTTCAGCAGTACAATGTTCCCTGCATGTTTGCAATTCACATGTACGCAGATTTTTTTTCGGGCAACCTATTCTCCACTATTTGCTGAAAAACAGCTTTTGTGCTTAAGCTATGAATGTATAGCTTTGGCGCCACCGTGTGGCATCTTGGTGCCAAGCAACAATGGTAAAGTGAGTGGAAGACCTTCATAGAGACAAGTAGTGCTTTGCTACCATCTTCTCGCATCTATAGGCAATTATAAACATTTCTGGTAAGGGTGGGGGCACCAATTACTCACAGATTTTTGTTATGGGGGAAACTCTACTATTACAGCATCTCTGTGTAAAACCCCGTTTACACCGTCTGTAAAAGCCGGCAATTCTTTTCTTTTTTTTTTAACCCATGTCACTGTTCCATATAAATGGCACCAACATGGAACTGGGCGGCCCGAGTCTATCTGGCAATTTTGTATCTTCTGGGGTACTAGCAGACCTGTAACCGAGGTGAGATACAGTAGCACGTGTGTTTTATGCTCCATGTAAAAGAGAGCATTTATGCCTTTTTCATGTGTCACCATTCTGCATAAACCGCACGAACATGGAATGGGGGGGGGGGGGGGGGGTCCCGCCCACGGCCCGCTGCACACTGAGCAACACTACTGACAATTGTGAACAAATTGTAGTCAGTGACTCAAACACACATACCTACCATCTCGTTGCAAGTTGTCTTCTATTTTACAATGTCTCTAATCGTGTAAAGCACATTGACTTATACTGTGTATGAAATACACTATATAAATACATTTGCCTTGCAACAACAAATTTGTGAACCCTTGCGTTCTTATAGGGAAGCAACATTTTGAGCCGCCACATATTTTATCTTATTGCACCACAAACAACAAGGTGCGATTGTCAGAGAAAATGTTAATTCGCTTTTTAGCCTCAGGCACATGATATATTATATTAAAACCATCGTTCCAACGGCCAGCTGAAACCTGAAAGTGTAATTTTGGATGTGAAAGATCATGTGATACAACATGGCATTTCTTATTGGGTGTTAAATCATGACGCCGTTCACCTGCGATTCAAATTTCGAATGGCAGCAAATTTAGTTGCCGACGGTCGGAAAATCATGACAACTTCAGATTATGAGACAGTTCAGCCGTCTCGCTGGTTGTGCGGTGGGCTTCAATGACGCGGCTAAAACCGACTGATATGTCGCGCAGTGTAAAAAAACTGGACCTATAATAAGCGCTGCATCATTCAGCGGCGCGCTGGTCGTTACTCGCCAGTGGCCACACAGCTGCTGTTGCATAGGCTCGTGACAGTATATGATTTTTTTTACCAAAATTATTCGCCTACGACACCAAAAATAGTTAATATCCACGGTAAATTAGCATATGATCACCAGCATTTGCTGCAATTACGACCATCCAGTGACCGAGTTCGTAACAATCTTCGCCCAGCCTGAAATTAAAATGTCTTTAAATAAACAATGAAAAAAATTATTATTAGAAACTGTAATAGTTAAATATCTTAGAAGTGATTGCAGGTACATTTATAGCTGGCATCTCATCTCAATCTCAATGTACTTATGTATAGTGACAATAAAAAGGCATTCAATTATAAGACCAGTACGATATAAAACACAAATATACGATATTCATAAGAAGGGGGTGCCGCTCCAGCTTTCCATCTGTTTGGGGGTCCTTGGTCAGGATTTTTTTTTTTTTAAAGACTCCTGATTCAAACCATTTAAAAAATATATATTAGTTATCGGTATTGGTACCGGCTTAAAGAAGCAGCAGGTTATCACTTGGAAATTGTCGCAGAAATGCACGAGTACAGTCAATGAATGGAGCCAACAGTCTCTGAATTATCCACACGCTCTCCTGTTGTTTCTCGCCCGTTTCCTCGCATTGCAATATTACAGGTACAGCTGCAAGGGCCAACCACTGACAATCGCGCCACGGTGTTTGTGGTTTCGAGAAAATAAAATAAAAAACCAAAAAGAATACAGTAAATGTGGCGCCTCAAAACTGATAACACCTGGGGTCGCAGTTTTTCCACTGCAGCAAGTTGATTACACTGGGTTACAAAAAACATTTTTGTTGTAACGCAGTTGTCTTAAGTTTTTTTTCAACTGATTTAGAACAATTCGGCATCGCTGAATCTGATAATGACATCCGTTTCTCTTGTTCAGGTCAGGTTTTTAGGCCAAGTTGTTAATAGTTTATTAATCAAATGTTAAAAACTTTGCTGACTCTAAATTGAACAGTAAACATTGATGAAAGTAAGTTCCTGTCAATTTAATGTTACGTTGTCATTTTTCAAAATTCAGGGCATGAAACTCTGTTTCTTTGAATGTCTAAAGCGAAAATAACTGTACACGTAAAAAAAAACCATCTAGCCATAGTTAAAAAAGACAAGCTAAAAAGCAAGCTATTTTTTATTTTTTTTTACATGATTGTTGATCGGGGGGGTATGTTGAAATTTGACACATTTGGTACTTGTCCCAAAAAAGGTTTCATACACCCCACATGAAAGCGCAGAAATTATGCAATTTTTTTTTAATGAAAACAATGTTGCAATTGAAATTATGCATCTGATTGTGCTATTATCGACGCTTTGCTGGGATTTGTATAAAAGGTTACTTTCTTGTTACCAACCGGACATTACCTTGCCCATGCTCACCTGCTTCGCTACCAGCATTGAGGTCGTCACCGTGTGCATGTTCTTTGGGGTGACGGTGGTCCTTGCCAACAGGAAGGAGGTCGGGGTTCGCAGAGACCACGCCGCCCACTGTACCGGCGTATCTGCTGTACCAGTCATTCCGCTCAGCCACCAGCCTCATGACCAGGTCCTGCAGCTCTGCCAGCTTTGCCTAGTGGACAGGACGTTATGTAGGATGTGTGGTCATTCTCAAGGAGACATTCTCCTCAGTACCTTCATCTCCTCTTTGTCCTGAGCTAGCATGCTGATGTAATGCTCCTTCTCCTGGTGCTTCTGCTTCATGATGGCCCTCTGGCTCTGGTACAGGGCAATGTACTCTCCTGAAAATTAAAGTTGAGCAAGTTTTAGCATCATCTTGCGTCACACGTTCACAGCAGAAACAATCCTCCCTCCTCACCGATGGTGTCTGTCTCGCCGGACAGCTGGATGCAGCGGTGCTCCAGCTCCTCCACGCGCTCCTTCAGATCGGCCTTCTCCTGCATGAGCGAAGTGAACCGCTGCTGGAGTTTCTCCATTGCCGTCTGTAACGCTTGATGAACTTCCACTGGTACTCCTCCTCTTTCTGGGCACAGTGGTTCATTCTCCACATTAGCACACTTAAAGACATAGTAGGAAATTTTTAAACAAAACGGCTCTCGACAGCCCTGGCAGAGTTTTTTGGGGGTGGTGGGTGGGGTCCTGTCTCTGCTGTTCATGCTGGCCCCATCTACTGCAGGATATGTGACTAGGCAAGAACAATTTTGCTGTACCATGACAAATACTGTGTGTGATTCCCGGAAGTCACTTTTATGTAATTTTCCCCCTAACAACAAACAATCATACTATACGAATGCCTCTTTTCTCACCTGAATGTTGGAGATTGTGTTCACAGTGACTATTTTGGCCCTGAGTGTGCTGATGATCATGATGGCGATCGTGATCATGATGCCCACGGTGGCTGTGCTGCTCGAGGCTGAGAGCCACAGCAGCCTGGTGCTTTGCGGCCATGTGGAGTCGGTGCTCCTCACTCAGCTGCCTCCTGGCCTCGTCTCGCTCCGCCTCCAACCCGGCTAACGCACCGCGGATGAACTCTTCCTGCGGAGGTGGTGGAATCGGTCACCAAATCAAATACAAGCAAACTGACACTACATTCAGTATAAATGGACCTTATGCATGGGCAAGGCATTAAGAATGTCAACTACACACCGATTAAAAACAAGGTAAACATAAATTGGTTCTGAGGGTGCAACAGATGAATTCTATGGTTTGTGATAAGGGTCTCAGAACTCGTTAATTTCGTGAACAGTGAACATTGTATAGATATTTAATCAACTAATTAATTGTTATGCATTTCCTATGTAAATTCAATGTGTTGCAGACACAAAGTCAAGGAGGTTTAGGAAAGCATTTGAAATCCTAAAGTAGTGTTTCAAGTAGTTGGCCTCTCACATTTCTTACACTATTAGAAAAACCGGAGAGATTAAGCTTGTACTTTTCGGAGCAGCACATTTTACTGCCAAATTTAAACAAATAAAACAGAGGAGGAGAAGAAGGAAAACATTGTTCTTACCATTTCTTTCTGGCTCTCAAAGTCTTGCGGGATGACAATGGCGGATGATTCTGCAACGCTCTCTTGAGGCAACTGGCTTTCCACTCCGTCTCCTGTGCAACATGATGACATATTGAAGATGTTACTATACCTTTACACAGATGTCTGATATTAATAAAACACCTGGAGGGCATTTTGAAATAATAGTGAGAAGTATGAGACAAACCTTCATCTCTGGATGCCAAGCGTAGAGCTGAACTGTTGAGCAGCTCCCTCACCTCAGCCTTCAAATGTTCATTATCTTTCACCAAATGATCCAAATGCTCCTGAATGGCGATAAAAGGGACAGTTGTTTTTTTCATGATTTCACCAGAGAAGACGTGCAAGGTACATGCTTACATACCTGCGCTCGCTTCAGTTCATTCTGGCTGACTTCCAGCTGAGCGCGGCCCTGGGACTCATCATGCTGCAGCCGGTCCATGAGCTGGCTCTGCGTGAAATACTGCTGGTTGAGCTGCTCCCTCTCGGAGGCCAGCGCCTGGTAGGCGCCGCTGTACTGCTGCAGGTGGGCCGCCACCTGGTCCCTCTGCTCGGCCAGACCTTGAGCCTCCTTGTATTTCTCTTCCAGCTGGTGGCAAGAGAAAGCAAAAATTAGCACAACCATATGTAATAAAAGTTTGGTATGGAGAAAAAAAAAAAACAATGTAGGGCAGTGATTCCCAACCACTGTTCCACAGCTCATTAGTGTGCAGTGACAGATCACGTTATCCAGTTTCACTTAATTCACTTTATAATTATTTTGTATTTACCACAAATAATGTATCTTTGTCTATCTATGCCAGCAAAGTATGGTGATAGGCAGAATAATTAAATGCTCCTCCACTAGATGGCAGAAGGTACAATTAACCGGTGTAACCAACTGTTACCATTCATGATAGACTAGCTTTGTCTTCAACAAAACTGGCCCATATCACAGTGCATTTGTGAGTAAATTAAGGAAAAACCTTTATTTCATTGTTTAGATAGTGTCTCACAAAAGTGAATTCACCCCTGACATTATAAAAATGTCTGCTGGTATAACAATATAAATTTACTGTTGGCTCAAAATAACACAGCCATTAATGTCTAAACCGATGGAAACAAAAGTGAGCGCACCCCTAAGTGAAAGTCTCCAAACGTACCGAAGCAGTTTTGATGGCTCCATTGCCTCATTTGCTAGCCTGCCGTGACCTATCACACAGAGCGGGTTGCGTGTGAGAATTGGCAAAAAAATTTTAACCTCAAGTAGGACTGCGTATTGGCAGATATTGTCTCTTAATCACACCTTGTTTCCTGAAAGTGGTAAGATCTGTCTCATAATTTAGCCTTTGCAACTTTTCAAAGCTTTCCAAACAAATTTTTTTTAAACTTGTTTTTTTGCTTGCTTGTGGGCTTACGTTTTTCCCATATCGTGTAACCGAGATAAGAGCGATGACAGAGACACTGGCGGATACAGATTATTTTCAAAATAAAGCTTCTTAGACTGACGATCAATAAAATATTTTTGGATCAGTCGCTCTGTGTGGCCCAATATTAAATGCCCAGCAACCCCGTACTGGTCTGCTGGCGCCAGTGATTGGAGAACTTCGGCCATCTTTATCAAAGGCAACAATTAATTTTTCCAGATCCTCAAAAGAGTTTTTTGCCATGATGCCACATGAGAGAGTGGAAGAGTGATAACACCAAATTTCATATACCTGCTCCCCATTTATACCTGCAACCTTGTAACATTAAGGAGTCACATGTCGAAGGGGAGGAAAAATGGCTAATTGTACCCAGTTTGGAAATGTTCACTTCGGGGTACACTCATTTTTGTTGCCACCGGTTTAGACATTAATGGCTGTGACTTAGGGAACAGTAATAGAAGCTGTACACTGACAACTTAGATTGGTGAAAAGTGTCATTTGTTCAGTGGTTCCCCATGAAAAAATATAATGAAATATTTAAAAAAAATGTGAGGTGTACTTAATCTTGTGAGATACTGTACAGTACCTTTTGTGACATTTTGTTTGGTTGTGTGCCGTGAAATTTTTCTGATGTAAAATTTGTAGCTTGGCTGACTAGGGAACTTGGGAAACACTGACGTAGAAGACCGAACCTGCTCCTTGACGTTGTGCAGCTGCTCTTGAAGTTCGCCCATCTTGCGCGCAAGTTCCTTCTTAACATGCTGCTCAGACTGCATGGCGGTGGTCAGCTCCATGTTCTCATTTGTCTGTACAGATTAAGAAATAAACATTTTACATTAAAAGGTAGAAATCTCTCACCTAAATGAATACTTTATTTCTCTTTTCAATATTAAAGCTAGAGTGTGTAAATTTGTTTTGTTTAAATAAAATAAATTTAAAAAACCCTACTAGTGGATAGGACACAATTCTGATTGAAGCCTATCAACTACTCTAACAACCTTCTGTATTTTTCAGTATTCGATTGTTCATATTTCCTGTCAACCGACATTCCCACGCTGATCCTCTAAGTGGCGCACCAAAAATAATGTAGTGGAAATGACGGCTTTTACCTAGTGATGGGCGGCCCCTGGTCTCACATTTGTAAAAAGCTCACTATTTATCTTTAACTATTTTGCATTTCTGTTGAGGAAAATAATCATACAATAATTACTGTGTAAACAAAAACAATCATTTCCGCAAATGATTGTTTTTTTTCTTTCCAGGGACCCCTTAGCTGCAAAACAAGATGCCTGACGTATAATACATGCACCAAATAATATATGCACAAACGCGGCAATAATAGGGAATGACTCCCTCCGTTTGCATTGTACTGCCTGGGGTATTTCTGTCTGATAGCTTCATCAAAAATGCAGGAAGGCTTCGATGTGAATTGAAAACAACAACTGTTGCGGACAAACTCCACACATTACCCAGAGGAACCCTTAGCTGCCCAACAAGGTGCCTGACATAAAATATTTCACATCGAAAAGATGGCTCTGTTGTTGTAATGCAGAATTCCAATCTATGGGGTGATAGAAGTTACACACATGAGCTTTAAAAGTAGGATTAAATATAAGTCCAGGGTGTACCATGCCTGTTTCCCAAAGGCAGCAGGGATAGCTTTGCATTTCAACTGCGGACTTTAATAACGACAAGCGCTTTAGAAAATGGATGAATGGATGACCCAAAAAAATATAAAAATAACAACAACAACAAAAAAACCTCACCAATTGAACAAAGCCATTCTGCAGCTCAGCAAGCTGGTCCTTTAGTGTTCGGTTCTGCGTGAGAGCACGGCTGATGGTCGCTTTGTCAGACTGAACTTCTTCCAGCATGCGGCGACGGTTGTCGGCCTCCTGGGCCTGGCTCTCAGCCTGCTCCTCCAGAGTCAACAGACGCGCTTCTTGCTCTGAGCACAGGCGACTCAGCTGCTCATTGTCACGCAGCTATAAGGAGAAACTTCAGTCTTAAGACGGTTCAAAACATGTCAGGGAGACAACTACGACATATTGGTACACACCTGTGACTGGTAATGCGCATCGAGAGAGTCCTTTTCCAGTTGCAAAGTGTTGAGTGCCTCCTGTTGAGCTAATTCCCTCTCTGAAGGGCCTGAGGACTGTGGTTCTGCAGCAGTCTGGTTTTCTCTCTCTTGGGAAAGTACTGCTGGAAGAGATGGAGCAGAAACAGATTTTGGCTTGTGCAGAAGAACATACACCACAAACGACCGCAGTAGGTGTCTCACTAGAATCCTACACCATGGTCCTTGATTTACAAGTCATGACATACATTTCAAGGTGAAAAAAGGTGTGCGGCGTAAGAATAAGGCCTTTTATTTGATTGTTTTAGAGTTACGGCCTATTTACTGTAATTGACTTTGCTACTGTGTTACCATAGTTTAGTGATTCACTACAGCACGTTCAGACTTGCATACACATTAGGGTTACATCGATGCCATACGAACAGAACTACGGAGTAAACTGAAGGCCAACTAATGTTAAAAATCATGAAACACAAAATTAAAAAAATTATACAAAAAACATTATTTGTTTACCTGCAGCATTTTTCAGCTCTGTGATTGTATCTTCAAGTTCTTGGACTCGTGCAATGTTTCTGTCCCTCTCCTCTGCAACCAGTGACACCTTCAAGAGGGGCACACATACATTTGTCGCACCAAGGCATTTGTACAGTGAACCCCACATATTTGCAGTTTGGCATTTACAAATTCGCATAATTGCTGATTTAATTTGCAACCTCCAATAGTCACTGGAAATCTTGTCTATTCACTACTTTTGTTATTATTAGTCTGTCGCCATCTTTGTGTTGTCGTTTGGTTTTTCATTTATAGTTTTTTCGTTTGCATTTGGGATGTCCTGTTTTGTTAGCGTTACTTTAATGCACCTCGTGCACCAAGTGAAAATGAAAGAATGTTTCTGCTTCTCTCTAAATGCAGTTACTAATAACAGCCAGTGTAGTCTTCTTTCCTGCTACAATTTGCCTTTATTCCCTAACATTTATTATGGAATGTAAATGCCTAAAGGTCAGTTTAATGACTTAATACTGTTTATGTAAAATGCTAGTGTGCATATTTATTTGCCCATTTATTTGTAATGTCACGTCAGTTTGTGCCAGTATGTTATTTAGGCTTAAATGTGAGTGAGTAAATTAACAACTCAACACAGTTGTTTGTGTAACATTGGTTCATGATCGTGTACATGCTAGATGAGACATTGGTGCTTTATGACCCTGCTTTAAGTGCTATGCCACCATGTTGTGGAATCTATGTGAAATTACAAACCCCTTTTAGGGGTAGCATCATTTACTCGTAGAGCTTTGCTATTCACGGCAGGGGTCAGTCCCTATCCCGAAGATACAGTGGGTACGGATAGTATTCAGACCCCCATGAAATTTTTCACTCTTTGTTATATTGCAGCCATTTGCTAAAGTCATTTAAGTAAAATATTCCCCCCATTAGTGTACACACAGCACCCCATATTGACAGCAAAAACAGAATTGTTGAAATTTTATTTCACTTATTTAAAAAAAAAAAAAAAACTGAAATCACACAGTCATAAGTATTCAGACCTCTTGCTGTGACACTCATATTTAACTCGGTCCTGTCCATTTCTTCTGATCATCCTTAAGATGGTTCTACACATTCATTGGAGTACAGCTGTTTTTGATTATACTGATTGGACTTGATTAGGAAAGCCACACAGCTGTCTATGTAAGACCTTAACATTCACAGTGCATCTCAGAGCAAGTGAGAATCATGAAGTCAAAGGAACTGCCTGAAGAGCTCAGAGACAGAATTGTGGCAAGGCACAGATCTGACCAAGGTTAAACAAAAACATCTGCTGCACTTAAGGTTCCTAAGAGCACAGTGGCCTCCATAATCCTTAAATGGAAGACGTTTGGGACGACCAGAACCCTTCCTAGAGCTGGCCGTCCGGCCAAACTGAGCAATCAGGGAAGAAGAGCCTTGGTGAGCGAGGTAAAAAAAAAAAATAAAATAAAAAAAAGAACCCAAAGATCACTGTGGCTGAGCTCCAGAGATGCAGTCAGGAGATGGGAGAAAGTTCTAGAAAGTCAACCATCACTGCAGCCCTCCACCAGTCGGGGCTTTATGGCAGAGAGGCCCGACGGAAGCCTCTCTTCAGTGCAAGACGCATGAAAGCCCGCATGGATTTTGCTTAAAAAAAAAAAAAGAAAACACCTGAAGGACTCCAGGATGGTGAGAAATAAGATTATCTGCTCTGATGAGACCAAGACAGAACTTTTTTTCACCATCCAACCTGACAGAACTGGAGAGGATCTGCAAGGAGGAATGGCAGAGGATCCCCAATCCAGGTGTGAAAAACTTGTTGCATCATTCCCCAAAAGGCTCCTGGCTTTATTAGCTCGAAAGGGTGCTTCTACTCAATACTGAGCAAAGGGTCTGAATACTTACGGCTGTGAGATATTTCAGTTTTTCTTTTTTTAACAAATCTGCAAAAATTGCAACAATTCCATTTTTTTCTGTCAATATGGGGTGCTGTGTGTACATTAATTAGGGAAAAAATGAACTTAACTGATTTTAACAAATGGCTGTAATATAACAACGAGTGGGGGTCTGAAAACTTTCCGTACCCACTCTATGTTCATGAGTCACGACCGAAGCCGGGTGTTCGAGAGCTTGATGAGAGAGCGATAAGTAGGTGATAACTTAGCTAACAACAACGTTCATCATCGGTGAACATGTTGAGTGAATGTGAACCTCAGAGATTAATCAAACTGAATGAGGAAGCACTTGAATGATTCAGTGAAAAATAACTGAATGAATCTTTTGAATGAACTGATTCCAGTGATTCAGCACACTCAGGAACTGCCATACCAAACACGATGAAACACCTGGGAACTTTGGTTCAATTTGATTTTTTAAAAATGCACAATGTCTCCTTTAAATCTCTGCGTGGTTTACTTGTGTTAGAAGCTGCTCTGTTTTGTCCTTCCAAATGCGGCCCCCCTCCTGGATCTGCTCTGCATAATAGTCCCTCTCTGTCTTCAGCTGGGCAACCGACTCCATCAGCTAGAGGATAGATGACAACAAGGCATTAAAAGTATAATTTGTTGCAAAGGAAAAGCAGCAATTTCTATAAAAGTTTTTTTATAGGTGTCAACACAACAAATAATCAGTGTTTGCAGCCAGCACCTGGTGATTGTGCACTTCTATCTGTTGCTTTTCTTCCAGCAGTAACTGGATCTGCTGGTTGGCACTACTTGGGTCCGACTGGGTGGAGCACTGGGCCAACAAAGAAAAACAACAATGGAGATGTGTAAAACACTAATACACAGAAACAAAGCTCCAATCCAGGACAATGGTCACATATACACTAAGTATTGGCTCATCTGCCTTGTCACATATGATGTTAAGTGATGTCCGATTCTAAATCATTATGGTTTAATATGATGTTGGTCTATCCTTTGCAGCTATATACCAGCTCCAACTCTTATGGGAAGGCTTTCAACAAGGTTTAAGATTGAGTTTATGGGACTTTTTGACCATTACTCCATATTTGTGAGGTCTCACACTGATGTTGGACAAGACGGCCTGGCTCATTGTCCACTTGAAATCAACCAAAAAGTTGAGGGCAGGACTCTGTACAGGCCAGTTAAGTTCATCCATACTAAATTCTCTCATCCATGTCTTTGTGCACTGGTGCACAGACATGCTGGAACAGGAAGGTGTAATTCCCAAACGGACTGTCCAAAATCTTTTGCTATGCTGAAGCATTCAGAGTTCCTTTCACTAGAGCTCAGGGGCTAATATTTTGGACATTTCCAAGTCTGTGGGAACAGTTTGGAGATGGCACCTTCCTGTTCCAACATGACTGTGCATCAGTGTAGAAATCAGGGTTCATAAAGACACGGATGTGAGAGTTTGATGTGGATGAACGTGACTGGCCTGCACAATTCTGACCTCAACCCTAAAGACCACTTTTGGATGAATTAGAGCAGAGACTGAGAGCCAGGGCTTCTCGTTCAACATAGTGTGTAACCTCACAAATGCACGTCTGGAAAAATGGTCAAATTTCCATAAACACACTCCTAAACCTTGTGGAAACCCATTCCAGAAGGGTTTAAGATTTTATAATTGCAGAGGGTGGACCGATGTCATATTAAACCATACGGATTAAGAACGGCATGTCACATAAATTCTTATCTATATGAGTCAAGGCAGGTGAGCAAATACTTTTGGCAATATAGTGCATATACGTAAATAGACCTGCTGCAACATGAGGTCGGTGATCTCGAGCCTCTTGTGGAGATCCTCCACCTCCAGCCGCAATGCTCCAGTCTCTTGCGCTCTCTGCCTCAGCTGCTCTGACAGCTCCGAGCTCTGCTGTTTGGACTCGTCGCTCAAATTGCTACAAACAAATGAAAGAAACAAAAACTGTGTGCGGCTTTTAATTTTATTGGTGGTCTTTTATAATGAATAGACAAAAAACTAGATATGCTGAGAAGACAAACACACAATGTGACTTACTTTTGTCTAAATACCTCTAGCCTCAGGGCATCTCTCTCTTTTTCTAACTCTTTGTTGTGCTGGAGACAAAAAGATAGAGAAGAAGAAAGTAATAAGTCACGAAGCTTTCTGGGAAGCAAAGGATTTATCATCTATTTTTTTATGCTGCTCCACATCCGCTTTGACCTCTCTCTCTGTTTCCCACCTTTTCAAACTGTTTCTGTTGTGTCGATACTGAGGAAAGTGTTCTCTCCAGCTCCGACACCCTCTGCTTTGTTGACTGCAGTCGACTATTCAGCTCCTCTGCCTCCCCTGGACACACAATAAGTTTCAAGGAAAAGGACTTGTGACTCGGGATCATTTTTATGATAGAACAATATTGAAACACACCCACCTGCTTTCTGCCGTGCGGCCTGTTGTGTGTACTGTAGTGCGGTCTGTAGCTCAGATTTCTCCGACACCAATATGGCAATAGTTTGAATATGAACCTTGGGAGATCAAAGAAATATAGTACAGCGTTTTGCCTGATTCTCCCTAATTCAATCACAGTTTTTGCAATGTAATTACACTTGAATCTAGCCAGGCCAACTCACAAAATTAATGCTTATCTGTGTAGTTATACACAGTTATACATAGTTAATATACAAACTCTGCAATTCCTCATGTAGGCCAGTTTATTCATTTAACTGCACAGAATACCAGGAATCGAATAATAATACTATTAATTAAAAATGAAATCCCAATCGCTAAATATTTTTAGGTTAATGATGAACTGTTTAGAGCTTTTGCTCCAGAATGCTTTCCCTTTAAAGGCCAGATGACAAATGTCAAATTCATATTTGCATTGTTTATACGTTATGTAATATATGCATGTAACTTCCAGCAACGTTTCAACTATAGTGTCGCTGAAAATAGTTTTTTTTTTTTTTTTTTTTTAACGCATATTGAGCCTTCCCCGAACATACCCGAAGCTCAAGACACCGGGGTATGGCTACTCTATCCACAGCAAGGACTACCGGAAGCGACGTTGCAATTGACAATGTCGACGACCAATGTGTTAGAATATGAGGAGGAGGAAGATTTCGACATACAGGAGCAAACAACTGAACTTGGCATCGTCAAACCGTACATGTTTGAGCCGATTAGGAGGTCGGAACCTCACAGTGATGACGACGAGCAGCCAAGTAGCAGCTGTACAACAGAAAAAGAGAGTGACCACTTGGTCGATGTGACGGTATGTCAAAAGTATGTCTTTTTATACAGTCATGGCAAGAATGCCAACATTTTTGAGCACGACTATAAATATTATAGATTCAGATATGTTTCAGTGACACGGCACAAGCTTTTACATAGTATGCAGTATTCCTATATAATGTGTGCCCCTCAACCAAGTAGCTTTCTCTTGCTGGCGGTTGAGGTCCCGATGGTCGTAGGAAAAAAAGTTGGGACCGCAGCTGGTTTCAGCCTCTGCCTAACTACACCTGTGTGTCCAATGCTTTCTGCTAAATGTTTCTCAAAACTCGATGGTTCGAAGTAATCAGCACAGAGTTTGAAATGCTTGCTAGGCACCCATAACTGCCCACGCTTCTTCCCCTGTCGATTCACTTTGCCTATCCACTGGTCACGCATTCCTTATTCATTTGGAAAGCCCAAAAAACTTTTGCCAAGTCCTGAACCATTTTTAAAAACCAAATGCCACACAATAAACCATCGTGACATCGCTAAACCATACGATAAAAAATATATAAGAACGGAACAACTGCATGGAACAACAGCACACAACGCCGAATGAACAGGCTGTTTGGTCCGTGTTACGTCACAACGGTGAATGCAAAAAGCAGAAGGCGCATTCTGAATCATATTTATTGATTTAACTGCTGTATAGCTGCTATATAATCACTTTGAAATGGCAGATGTGGTTTGTAAAAGGGTTCTAGAGTTATCAAGAAAATATTTTACATCTTTGTCCTCTGACCTTTAAACTGAAGCTCAAACCTCAGCTTTACAGAGATGCCTTGTCTACTCTGCAGGCAGTGTGTGCAGTAGTAATGAAGTCTATAATGAAACATGCTAATATTGTTAATATCAGTCATTGTAAAGGTAATTACAGCCACCCAACAGCAATAAACATTACCGGAGGCATTTATTTGAGTTAGTGTTTAAGTGGACAACATGACATTACTATTTAAAGAAATAAGCTATATACAGGTATGTGCCAAAAAATATGAATAATGAGGGAAAGTCCATTTATTGCAATAATTAGGTTCAAAAAGTGAAACTTATCTTGGTTCACCACACACAAAGTTAAATATTTCAAGCCTTTATTTGTTTCAATTTTGATGATTATGGCAGAAAGACAAAAATAAACAAATCCAGTATTTCACAAAATTTGAATAAAATGACAAACACTGTGGCACGGTGGACGACTGGTTAGAGCGTCAGCCTCACAGGTCTGAGGACCCGGGTTCAATGCCCGGCCCCGCCTGTGTGGAGTTTGCATGTTCTCCCCGTGCCTGCGTGGGTTTTCTCCGGGCACAACGGTTTCCTCCCACATCCCAAAAACATGCATTTATTGGAGACTCTAAATTGCCCGTAGGCATGACTGTGAGTGCGAATGGTTTCATTGTTTCTATGTGCCCTGCGATTGGCTGGCAACCAGTTCAGGTGTACCCCGCCTCCTGCCCGATGACAGCTGGGATAGGCTCCAGCACGCCCGCGACCCTAGTGAGGAGAAGCGGCTCAGAAAATGGATGGATGTATGGACAAACACTGTCGGCTCCGTGTCCCAATCTTGTCAGGTAATTAACGCATAACACCTACAGAGGTTTTCCTCAGCCTTAAATGGTCTGAGTCTGGTTTAGTACGCTTCAGAATCATGGGGAAGTCAGCTGACTACAGTTGTGAAGAAAACCATCATTGACACCCTCCATAAAGAGAAAAGGTCTCAACAAGAAATTGCAAAAGAAGCTGGATGCTCACAGAGCACTGTAGCAAAGTACATTGTGTAACAGAGTGTTAAGAGGAAGGGGAAAATGTGGCAGGAAAAGGTGCACAAGTGACAGGGATGACCGCAGCCTTGAGAGGACTGTCAAGCAATGGCGATTCAGAAATCTGGGGGAGCTTCATAAGGTATGGACTGAAGATGGTGTCTGTGCATCAAGAACCACCACATACAGATGTCTGTATGACATGGGATACAACTGTAGAATTCCATGTGTCAAGCCACTCCTGAACCAAAAACTACATCAGAAGCATATGTGCTGGGCTAAGGAGAAAAAGTAATGGTCTGTTGCCCAGTGGTCCAAATCCTCTTTTCAGATGAAAGTCAATTTTGCATTTCATTTGGAAATCAAGGTCCCAGAGTCTGGAGGAAAACTGGAGAAGCACAAAAGTCAAGCTGATTGAAGTCCAGGGTGAATTTTCCACAGTCAGTAATGGTTTGGGGAGCCATGTTATTTGCTGGTGTGGCTCCATTGTCTTTTATCAGGTCCACAGTCAATCCAGCTGTCTACCAGGAAATTTTAGAGCACGTCATACTTCCCGCTGCCAACGATTTTATTTTCCAGCAGGATTTGGCACCTAGCCACAAAGCCAAAACTACCGATACCTGGTTTAATAGCAATGGAATAACAGTATTTGATTTGGCCAGCAAACTCGCCTGACTTGAACCCCATTGAAAATGTATGTTGTCAAGAGAGAGATGAGGGAACAGAAACCCCGAAATGCAGACGATCTGAAGGATCAAAGCAACTTGGGCTACAACAACACCTGAATTGTGCCAAAGGCTGATCACCTCCATGCCATGACGCTTTGCTGCTGTAGTTAAGGCAAAAGGAAGCCGAACACTGAGGGCATATTACTTTGATACACTTCAGAAGGCCAACATTTCTGTGTTTGAGGTCCTTTTTGGTTGGTCACATGAAATATTCTAATTTTGTGAAATACTGGATTTGTTTATTTTTTGCCATAACCAAAATTGAAACAAATGCTTGAAATATTTGTGTTTGGTGAACTAATATAACATACAAAGTTTCACTTTTTGAAAACAAGTTTCACTTTGAAACAAAAAGCTTTTGGCACATACCTGTAGTATTTCATGGTACTTCACTAAGTTTTAATTCACATATCAAGAGTAGCAAATATTACCTGGAGCTGCTCCCGCATGGCTCCCTGCTCTATGGAAAACTTTTGCTCAAATTCCTTTCGCTCCTAAATGAACAGAAATTCAAATGAATGTCATGAATGTCCAGAAGGGAGAGAAGCATAAGGAGGGAAGATGAACAGGGGAAAAAAGACCTTCTGCAGCTGATCTGCAAGCTCCTGAGATTGTTGTGCCTGAGAAAGCAAAAGAACACAAGCTATCATCGCTGCAGCGTGACACAATTCCACCCTTGCACAGTAGCCTAAAAAGATTAACTTCATTGTCAGAACATCAAGTATTTGGTAATTTTTGTTGAGCTAAACATACAACCTTACAGCTAGTGTTTGGGATGTGAGTTCTTCTCTTATCAGGCTATTCAAATAGCTCTGTACAATTTTGTTATAATTTGCAGAAATGCATTCAGTAGATAATAGAATCTGGGTGGGGGGGGGTTGAATGACTTACATGCATGAGTAATCATTTTAGTGAGAATACTTAATGTGGCGTGCCATAAAGGTGACATGCAACACGGTTCGTGCACTATAGCATTCACAGACTCACACACACAGCTTCTTACCAGCTGGTCAAGCTTGGTATTGAGCTGAGAGTTTGTTAAGGTGCTGGACTCCAGGGCAGCAGACAGCTCCTGGTTCCGACTCTACCGTGTACACATGCATCCAGGAAAGGGGGGAAAAAATTGGAAGAGAAAAATAACGTGTTTGTGGAACAAGACAAATAAAAAGGTTTCGATGGGGAAGGAGAAACATTTCTAAATGATTATCACGAGGGCAAACAACAGCATATTCAGGTGAGGTTTATAAAAATAAAAAATAAAAAAAGCGCGACACATGGAGTGTGTGGAAATTAATGAGCATTTCGTCATACGTCCAATTCTCTCTCGCCGACAGATGGGGAAAAGTCGCCATTCACATGTGCAGCAGAGGACTGAAATCACAAAATGAATTAACCAATTATTATTTTTTTTTTATTCTCATGTATTAAGTACAATTTGTATTCATCAGAGGTTGTAGCAACATACTCCAGAGACCAGGCCGTTCAGTTGCTGAGAGAGCTGTCGCAGGCTCTCTGTGGAAGACAGTGGTCTGCAGGATAACACACATACAATTATGCACATAATTACAAAAATATGCACTTTTCTTCTTCATGTCCTGCTCAAAATGGCCAAAGAAAAACCCTATTCGCTGCCATAACTGTTATTTACTGTTTCTGTCTTTAGTGTTTTAGTACTTCAGCTTGAGAACACCCCATCACCACGATGTTGTGTGACATTTTTCTTCATGTACCACTGTAAGGTTGAGTGAAATAAGCCAACCTACCTATTCTCCTCTGCTAAACTCTCATTGCCATTGGTGTCAGGGTAGTCCTGCAGCGAGACAAAAGACCAGAAAATGTGAATGTAAGATCAAATAGAAACATCAACAATGAACAAATTCCAAAAATAGAACACTCAATTGACTGTATGCAAATGCTCGACTGGTGGGCTTCCGTATAAAATCTAAACCAGACAAACTATTTCTGGTTGTCATCGTCTCTTCAAATTTCTAGCTACGTATCTGCTAATCAACAGTACGCTCCCGAAGGAAAATGAAAACGTTCAAGTTTCAGTGAACAAGAGGACCTACTGTCGAGCATTACTGTGTGTCTTTGTGTCAGGCTTCTGGCAAGTATAACAGCACTCTTAAGTTTTTGTTTCTATTTCCCGCAAATGAGAAGTTTTGACAATTAATCCAACGAACCAAACCGATCGAAACCGAACTTTTGGCGCAAACAAACGTACGAACAGCAACTAATATATAACCTTACCGTAAGTAAATCAATACAAGCTATCGAATCGCATGGCAGAGACAAGCTAGGAATTGAGTTGGAGTGAGACACACCTGCAGCATGTCAGTGTGGTGGCCGACACTCTGGAGGTTAGTAGCGGTGTTAGTGCTAGTAGTGTTAGTCAGGGATGAGTGTGGGTCAAGCTCGCCCGTTGGCGAGGGACCCGAGGACCCGATGGTCTCCATGTCGGCTACGGTCTGAGGTGACATGAACACAAGAGAATACACACAAGTGTTTAGGACAAAAAAAGCAACACAGAGGAATTTACATGCGTTTATGTGCACTGACAACACACTATTCGTATAATGAATGACAATGACACACGAAGCACTTTGCCAGCCTACTTTTCAGACAAGCTTGCATTGTGGAGCCTGGTCAAAATACAGTCATGCCACATGCTCTACCCATCCAAACTGTTCTATTTACAGCAAGCACACTTTATGAAATGCTGAGCAACAGTAGTAGCAAGGGGGAAATGCATGTAAATGCACCATTTTCTCAAGACCTACAGCTGGGCATGTGCTCTATTCATCTTGTGACAAACTTAAGGGCACTTCGTTAAATAAGGCACTCAGGTTATCAATCATAAATAAGACATGAAGAGGAGGAGGACACAGATGTTAGGAAAGCATGAAAAATGCACACACAAGGAGAGATAGAGCTCACCTGACTTTTGTCATATGCAGGAAGGATTAGGCCATTGCTTTGACTAAGTGCTTTGAGAATATTGTCAAACTATAGATACGAGGGAGACATGGAAGGGAAGAGAAGGAAATCTTTAGAAGAGAGTGAAAAACAAGAGCAAAGATTAGAAGGCAGACATTTTAAGGATTCCCCACAGGAAGTTGTCTGCAAAAAATTGGTAAAAATAGGATGCCTAGCTATCAAAGGTTGCTACATAAAATGTTACAGGCAGCAACTAAAAAGTTATCTCATATAATCGACTTCAATAAGGTACGCTGAGAGTAATGGTGGGGGGAAAAAACAGATGTGAACTTGATTTGAGAATCATCAGGGAAAAAAATGGATGGCCTTTGGCCATTTTTGTCAAATCTGTTATTGCTGTTTGCTGTCAGTGTCATACTGCTCATCTGCCTCAAATTTTAGAAACCCTGAGAGTCATCAAAAACAAAACAGGCCAGGCAAGCTTTCTCTGAATCTTAGGGGGAACACACTCTGTTTCAGAAGGCCGGTCAACCTCCGAATTTGAAACAATTTAAAATTATCTGATAAGAAATACTTTGGTCCATGGTCCACCTGTTGTCATTATCTATACAGGCAATAGTTTATGTAATCTTTTAACATTTTTAAATAATATTCAGGAATGTCAAATCTTAACTCAGATGACAAAGTTGTAATGCAAAGGTCACGTAATTTCACTTTTTTAAACATTCTTAAAGGACTTAGTAAATGTTGAGAACATTGGCACTTATTACATCGGTCTGGACTTTAAAATTATGTCTGCAGAAAAACGTTTTCTGAAGAAATATTTGATTTTCAGCAAGATTTTGGCCCACCCACATTTTGGATATGTCAGCCTGCCGCGTAAGAGCAGGAGCAGACTACATTGTTTCATTGAACTTCTATGTATTCTGCAGTGTAATTGTTGCCTATATTGAGTCCTGTTTTTTTTTTTTTAATACAATAATGAGTGGAAATTGTGACTGTGAAACCTGTTGGAAGGCTTGTTGTTTTAAAAAAAAATTAAAAAAAATGAAATGCCTCCTTGAGACAAGAAGATATAGCCACGGCCACTTAAGACATGTGTTACATGGCTTTATGTCCAAAAACGCTGGCCAATCTTTACCAAAATTACATTCCAGTACATTCCTATTTATGTCCACGTTACACCTCTGAAACTATCAGAATCATCGGCCCGATATTTAAGACTTTATGGACCAAAACGTTTTCCTCTCCCTAGCTTAAGCTATACCTAGCTTGGTATATATTATTCTTCTCTTAACAATACTCAATGCTGCGCCAACTTTGGCTATCATCATCGGAAAAGAAAGAAAAATCCAAATAAAAAGCAAAACACACAACCAAACTTAATCCTGTGTGTGTAGATGGTTATAACTCGTGTATGACTTTAGAGCCATATGTTTTCACACAAAAACATTCAACTTCAGGGGTTCGACCTTTCTGCATTTCACCATGTGACCTCACCATAGGACATGAACAAATGTAAAGTAGTTCATCTTTAAGAACAGAAGAGACGCTGCTTGACCAGGCTTACATTGTCTGGAGAGTTTCTGTCAATCGAGGATGAATCGTACTGGTTGGGTCCCTTCACTTTCCGCTTCTTCTTGGCTCCTGCGCCACCTAAAACTCCTCCTCCTCTTTCTCCACCAACACTGGTCGGAGAGCTCTTCTGCTGGAACTCCTTCAGCTGAGCCACACACAGAAAAAAACAGAAGATAGGTGAGTGGCAATTATTTAAAATGAACATTTTACCCTTGCATATTGATGTTGTCTGCTATTGAACTGAACTGAACCAGTAGGAACAAAAAACTGTGGGAGCCGATTGGGAAAACAACAACAACTACATGGAGCCTGGGGGAAAAAAAAAAACAGCTTGTCACCAAAAATTATTTTGACAAAAACAATGAACAGAATGATTTCTTTAGAAAGTTGACTCACTGATCTCTTCAACACCTATGTCTGAGGAAGGCATGAACTCTCTTTTTGATGCACCATGACATAATGTGAAAAGTGGCCCTATACTGGGGTTCAGTCTGTTTTTTAAAGATTCGGTAGTAAGAGAACTATCAGGCCGGATGATTTGCCTGTATGTTTATTCAAAACCGGTTTCTCTGAACTGACTGACGCTTGGTGCCCCATTTTAAATAGCTTTTAGAGTCATACTGTTCCTATACTGTGGTAAAGGTCTACTAACATTCCAGTCCCCAAAGGTGTCAAGCTCCAGCGAGAATGAGGGTTTCATACCGGTGACATTAAGATGTGTTATGAAGTATTTTGAGAGTGATTATTGACATGATCATGACTGTTAACATCCGCTTCTGTTGTTCTGCAATTTGCTTATGAAAGGACCACAGCACAGAGGAAACCATCAGTGTGTATCAGTTAATGTGCAAACTTGTACAACACCCCAAAACGTATGCTTGAATTTTGTTTGCAGATTTTGATTCTGCTTCTGACACTGTTTGTCCTCGTCTGATTGTTCAGAAGCTTTCAAGCAGTCAGGTAAACCCTGTCATTATAAAATGTTTCTATTCTCTTTTGACTGACATTTCACAGCAGGTAAATGTCAATGAAACACTCTCCACTATTAAACATTGTAAGGGGGCTCCTCACAGAGCTTTGAGCTCTCCTATCTTATTCACGCTGCATACTAATGAGTTGAGCAAAAGTCGGGCAAAGAATTATATCAAATTCTCTGATTTTACACTTTTATTTTAAGTTTTTATACTACGGTGACAGCCCCTGTCTATTTCAATGAAATATCATCTTTGGTTTTGGGTGTGAAATGACGCACTGTCTTCATACCACCAAAACCAAGGAATGGATCTTTGAACCGCGCCCGACCAGTGCGACAGCATGACCCAATAGTGATCGGCGATAGTCAAATTGAGCAGATCGACGCCTATAAATACAAGGCGTCTCACAAGTCACTATAAATTTTCTGTTTTATATTTCATATCAGGTATCGTTGGGACAGACGAGAAGCCATCAGTTCTGAAGTTTGCCAATTGACTTTGGAGCTGCTTTGGAAAATCGCTGCTTGGCAAGAAGTTTTCTCTCCCCGACTGCAGTTCAGTGCCAGTTTGACAATCTTTATGGCCACCACTGAAACTCAGCATCAACAAGGGCTCGATTCAGCAGATGCTTGCTTTAGAGAGTAATAAAGCTTTACCGGTACCAATGCCAGGTTTTTCAAAGGCTTCAAGTGGAAGATTATGATGCTCACCAACCTGAAATTTGTACGGGTTAAGCTTTATCACTCTCAGATACATCTGATGAATCCAGCGTTTGAGGATGCCGAGTCCCACTGCAGCCCTCCAGATAGACTTTTCCTGGCTTTGCGTGATTGCCTGCTGTAGAAGTACAGCGTTTTCTTCAGTGGTAGTGGTAGCTGGCATTCCGCTGCGTGGTTTGTCAACAGATCCAGTTTTGAGAAACTTGCCATGGATCGTGTAAATTGTACCATGTGTTGTATCAGTGACTGCAATAAAGCTTCTCAAACTGCCACTGAACTGCAGTTGGGGACACAAAAACTTCGTGCTTCCAAAAACTGAAAAGTGTAAGCTGTCAAATGCTGGGCATTCTGATCACTAAATCTTTGAGATGGAATTCTCATGTTGATCTATTATGTGCAAAATTGGCTCAAAGACTGCACTTCCTTGGCACACTATGCAGTTTGGTGAAAGTAAAAAGGTTATGACGATTTTTTATAACACTGTCATGAAGTGTCTCATCAGATATGGGATGACAGCATGGTTCGGCTCACTCACAGTCCAATGTAAATCAATGATTGTAAAAATAGTGAACTCCGCCATGAAGGTGATTGGTAGGAAACACTATCCCTCTCTACCGTATAATAAAATTTGATCAAACCGTAGGCAACCTGGCTCACAGAATATTAAGAGGATCATTTTAATGTTTTTAACTCAGAGTACGAGCTATTGCCAGAGCAACCAGATACAAAAGAGTGTGCTATATGCTCTCCTTCCTCACAACATCTATTGCGATGTTAAACAACTTGAGACCCTAATTAAATCGTTTTTAACTATTTCATGGAGGGAATTTGATTACTCTAGTCTGCTATTTTACCATTTTCTTGGTATTGGTGGTTTTATTTACTGGTCTGTAGAACTGTTTTTATAGCGCATAGTTGATATTTACTGGATTGATTTGGTGTTCTTATTACGACCACTGTTTTAGTCTTAATCATATTTTAACATTATTTACCTGCGGTTCTTACTTGATTGTGCCTGTGATTTCTTGCTTTCTGTCTGCCTGGTGTGTTATAAGGTTTGCAGTCGTCCCCAGTTGTGATAGAATGAATGTTAGTGCAGCAATGTTGTAGCGTCCATAACAAATATCCCTTTGACATAATAAAGTTCATTCTATCCTATTCTATATAGTGAAGGATCTGATCAGATTGTAAGCTCTAGGATAGAGCTATGCAAACAAGAATGCACCCAACCCTGTCTCAAACATCATTAGATCATGTTTCAAAGGAAGCCAGCCATAAGTAACTCCCAGCCAGAGCTTGTCTGTCAGTCAGTCAGTCTTTGGCTATGTGGCGATTAGCTTGTAGCCAAAAATGATAAAAGTTGCCAATGTTAACTCTACAAGTCTCTAAGTTTGTCATAATGGGTCCACGTAGCAGCAGAAGGCCACGGGGAATTCTGGGAAACCGCTTTCAAAAAGGGACATTTTTTAATATTGCATCTAAGGGGACGTAATGTACCTTTAAGGCAGATAAGAAATATCACAGTAGCCGTGCTGAGCAAAAGTGGGACAAGTTATTTCCTAAAAGGTAACGTCGCACATTTTAAAAGGCCATATTGTGACGAGAAAACACGCCGAAGCCAAGCACACACCGCGGGACAGGGTAGTGGGCTGTCAGCTGTCAAAACACTCCCCGTCATTCTATGCTGCTGGCTCGAACTTACGACCAACTAAGTAACAATAAGCGGCCCCCAAACACAAAACAGTGACACGCTTGCATTCGTACACCGTTCCCGATTCATTAGTTAGTCTTTTGGCTAGCATCTACTTAGCAAAGTTAGCACGTCCCGCTTCCACGGAATACATATTTTAGTTTGTCAGCTAAAAAGCAACTCCAACGCCTTAAACAATAAAATCGCTGACTTTTCAAATAGTGTCGGGTGGTAAAAATGTCACTTAGAAGTAAAAGCGGTTTCCACAATTCGAAAAAGTTGATATTAAAAGTAGAGGCCTCAATAAAACCACGGGCTCTCCTGCGCGAGACGACCGAAAGAGGCCGGACAAGCATCGGCGAGAGAGGTCGGACGACGTGTAATGGCACGACCATTGCCGCGTTAACACAATTGTGACAAAATAGCACGCAAACAAGAGCCGCTTTCGTGATATCCCACCGAGTGAAATTTTGTTTCATTTTACCTTTTTCTTGGCTGCGGCAAGTTTTATTTGCCTGCTCTGGTCCGCCATCCTGGTGCTGCTGTTGCTGCTGTGGTAGTCAACGGCCCGGACGAACCACGTCATCAGTTTGTTGGAGGTCTGATGGGGTCCAGGTCTCTAGGGGGCGCACTTACTAACTTCCTTTATTCATTCATTCATTTTCCCTACCGCTTATCCTCACTAGGGTCGCGGGAACTATATATAAACTGCCTTATACCTCGCTTTTCCCCTTTTTCTTCACCTCATCACCTCTTTCTTATATGAATCAATCAATCAATCTATCTATCTATCTATCTATATAATGTCTGTCTGCCTGTCTGTCTATCTATCTATCTATTAGGGCTCCAAGTTTACAGCTTATAATTATTGTAATAATCGATTATCTATTTTTTTTGCCCCAATCAATCGATGAATCTGAGTTTTTTCAAATTAATTTCCATCTCTTTATTTAAAAAAAAAAAACAGAACATTATTTCAAATTGATAGTGGCAATGCGCAGCAGAACTAAGCAGCTTAATATTGCTCATACATATACATTATATATTTCAGTTTATTTTGTTATCATTTTTTCCACACAAAATGCAATCCTCAAAAACACAAAAATTATTTAGAACAGTACCTTCTTCCAAGGCATGCTGCTGTGGCATACAATAACCACAACAGATGTTTTGTTGACACGCATCTAATCTTTTCTACTGATAATGTAACTCAGCCCTTCTTTGTCAAATGAAAGAGTGAGATGAAATTCACCCAAAAAAGCTGATGCTAGCAATGAGTGTGTATTGCGTTTTTTTGTTGTTGTTGTTGAGTGCCAGACTGAAGAAATTGAATATCAAAGTGCGGGGTACCAGAAAAATCGTTCAAAAATTCGCAGATTAACTCGTCACCTTGGCCACGCCATTCAATCTTGCTGTTTTAAACCTGCCGTACAAATAGCGATGCGGCCAAACCTGACTGAACTCTCGCGCAGTGTGAGGAGTCCGGCAACTATTTTAATGCTCGGCCGATCACTCGGCCACTGGTTTTGCACGATGTACCGACTCACGGATTACACCCAGAACCATCCGCTTTTTACCTAGGCCTTTGTTACCCCTATGTATGTGTGGCAAAAAGTGCCTTCGGAGCAGCAAAAGTGCCCTTAAAAATTGTTGATCATCACTTTTACATTTTTAATGAACAATTTTACAGTTGACTGGAGGGATTTTTCCAACTCTAAGCACTTTTGTACTTCGCCCATTCTTGCCTACCCAACTTTGACCAGTGTGAGATTTATGGCTCCGGTTCTGCCATAATAAAAATAACTTCTAATTGTGAATCAGTTTGTGGCCACATGAATAAGTTCTTTTCACCCGACTGCCACATGGAGCTAACTTGAACCTCTCCAACAATCTGAGGGACCTGGGCTGCATGGCAGTCCATCATAGGTCACGATGACAAACTTGCCACTCAGGTCTTTCTGAGAAGTTTCTCCTTGTTGGCTCAAGGGATCCTCAGTGGCGCCCCTCAAGGCTACTTTTACAGGGTTAGCCTAACCATCACTCATGGCTCTTCGACCTTTGAAAGAAATTTGGGGAAGAAGACGTAACAGTTTGTATGACACGTGAGCGGAGACTTTGATGTGGGCGCCTGGTGCGACTATTCTACCATTTTAAAATGACACCATGATAAATTATCTTTGTTAGCGGATTAAATTAACGATTGAACTTAATTTTGGGGTGGTGGTGTTGTTGATGTTAGTACGCAACAGTATACGATAGTAATATTAGGGAATAATACCAAAATGAGCAAAGCAGTGTTTGGTAACTCAAGCACGACATTTTTATTATTATTTCCTGAAAAATAGTCATTGTGGAGATGTGAGGATTTCTTTCTTTTCTCCTAACAAGGTACTCTGTCTGCCCTTACAGCAGGGTCACCATTGACACTCTGTCTGTGGTGAGCACTTTTCTTTTCCTAATAGCCTAAAAGTGAAATGGCATGCTCTATTTTTTTCTTTCTTGCAGTATATTGTAAAAATATAAATATCCAATGTTACTGAAATATTAGGCGGCACGGTGGGTGACTGGTTTGAGCATCTGCCTCACAGTTCTGAGGACCGGGGTTCAATCCCCGGCCCTGCCTGTGTGGAGTTTGCATGTTCTCCCCGTGACTGTGTGGGTTTTCTCCAGGCACTGCAGTTTCCTCCCACATCACAAAAACATGTATGGTAGGTTAATTGACGACTCTAAATTGCCCGTAGGTGTGAATGTGAGTGCGAATGGTTGTTTGTTTGTATGTGCCCTGCGATTGGCTGGCAACCAGTTTAGGGTGTCCCCCGCCTCCTGCCCGATGATAGCTGGGATAGGCTCCAGCACGCCCGCGAGCCTAGTGAATATGGATGGATGGATGTATTAATCAGTTTAACAAAAAAAAAGATCGCTTCCCACAAAAGGTTAAGATATAAATCCATCCATTTTCTGAGCCGCTTTTCCTCACTAGGGTCGCAGGCGTGCTGGAGCCTATCCCAGCTGTCATCGGGCAGGAGGCGGGGTACACCCTGAACTGGTTGCCAGCCAATCGCAGGGCACATAGAAACAAACAACCATTTGCACTCACAGTCATGCCTACGGGCAATTTAGAGTCTCCAATTGATGCATGTTTTTGGGATGTGGGAGGAAACTGGAGAAAACCCACACAGACACGGGGAGAACATGCAAACTCCACACAGGCGGGGCCCGGGATTGAACCCGGGTCCTCAGAACTGTGAGGCTGACGCTCTAACCAGTCGGCCACCGTGCCGCCTTAAGATATCAATTTCTGATAAAATACATTTTTGTACAATTTTTTTTTTTGGTATTTTGAGGTCATACCACATGAGATTCAAATGTGGCAACAATATAATTAGCTGTTCAAATGATCCATCTTTCCAGTTTCTATATTGCTTTTCCTTGCTAGGGTCCCGGATGAGCTGGAGCCTATCCCAGCTGACTTTGGGGAAGGCGCTTGGTACACCCTGAACTGGTCGCCAGCCAATCACAGGGCACATAAAGGAAAACAAACACTCAAACTCACACCTAGAGACATTTAGATTCTTCAATGAACTCACCATGCATGTTTTTGGAAAGTGGGAGGAATGACGAGCACCCGGAGAAAAACCATGCAAAGCACGGGGAGAACATGTAAACACCACACAGGAAGGCCGGAGCCTGGATTTGAACACACGACCTCTGAACTGTGAGACCGACGTGCTGTGCAGTCATCATGCTGCCTCATCTTTTTTTATTTATTTTTATTTTTTTTAATTTGAGAATGACTGACCTGCTTCCTACTTCCATCCGTCCTTAGCCAAGGGTGGATAATACATAGTCCTGACTTTTTCTTGACGGTCACAATTCCGTTTGTAGATGATGAGGGAAGTATAACTGTAAATGCTTTGTAATTTTACAAAACACTTTGTAAATCATGTCAAAAAAAGGAAGACGATAAATTGTGATACATTTAGAGTAGCCTCAAAGAAGTTTTCAAAACACCAGTCATGGGCGGACAGTTGCATCACTATATTTTTACACTTTACATAACAGAATTTTTTAAATATCTACTGATTATTGAAATGTTGAGATGCGACCATACAGCATTGCAGAGATACCACATGTATCCATTTCATATATATATTTTTTGTATTTAAACCTTTTTAACATAAAAAAAAAATGCAGTTGGACAGAAAATGTAGGCGTCACATCATTGACCCATATATCTAGCTAGCTACCACATTGCTGGATATTGTCAATAAACTATAATGCAAAATATAACCAGACTCAATTCACTCAATTCTGACAAAAGAACACAGGCTTATTATCTTTAAATAGGCATACAAAACGCACTACAAGTTAGTTTTAAATATGCACAAAAAATGGCAAAACTCCCAACTAAAACCTTATGACTTGCAGAGTTATTTAGAGACAGAATTAAAGTGTATTTACTACTGCATTCAAATCAGTGCACACCATTGTAGCTTATGGCACATTTATTGAACAGTGTCCAGGGATCAAGTCATTATATTCATATTTATTGCCATATTTCTGCCATTGAAAAAAAATTAACATTGGTAGCAATTACCCAACCTTGACCTAGTTTGACTTGTAATAAACTAAAATCTGTTCAGTTTTGTTTTATGTGTCCTGTCTGTTCACATTTTGATTTACTGTAATTATCAATCATTCCGTTGCATATCATGCAGGAATCAATTCCTGACGTAACTACTCAATAATACAAATCATCTGATGCAACGAAATGCAGTCAAATCTGCAGTAACAAACTGACACGTTCACACTGCAAGGTTTACACGATTGTCCCACCTTTGAGTGAAAAAAAAGCAAAGTAATCGCAACCTTTGGTTTACGTAAAAAAAACAAAAAAAAATGTAAAAAACACACCCTAACCAGTCATCATGAGTGACGTGTAACTGAACAAACCACATTCCTGGCACAGCCAATCAGCGGCGATTTTGGCGAGCCGTCACAAAACCATAATGTGTGCAAATCAGCGGCGGCCAGCGTGCGATCAGGAACCAATCTGCGCGTTCCAACACGCAGCCGCTCGGCCAATCGCTGGCCTCCACGATTGGGAAGCGATGACGGTTTATATAGCTGCAGCGCCCAATTCATTCACTATCACATCTACTGGACAAGATTACTGACAGAATCTCAACTAGCGTCAGCGAGTTCCAGTTACTACATTCCAAGTTAACTCAATATCACCATTTAGGTATGTAAGACATTTTATTTGAAGATGTTTCGGGAAATGTACTTTCGTTTATTTATTTTAAATGTAGTTTAAGAAGACAACATTGCACGTGTAATGTCATAGAACTATTCTGTCGTGTTACAGTCTGGCGCAGCTGTTGTTTTAATCCATTTTGAAAGTTAAAACTCTTACGTTGGCTTAAAATCGGACACAATTATACCGTTTTACAGTCTGCCGGACAAGCTAACCCGGTTAGCTAACTACCGGCCTAGGATAGTAACTGTAGTAAATAATCAAAATGGGTGGTTATTGTAGCGCAAATGTTTTGAACCACACACTTTTCACATTTAAGGGAGCGTTTAAAGTCAATTTTCCGAACCTTTCCGTCGATCCACTCGTCTCGAACCTTGGAACCATTTAGTGCGGCTAGCAGCTAGCTTACGTGAACAGCAGACAGCAGCCTACGTTATTTCAATGTTTTTTGTTTTCTTGCAGATTTATTAATTTTCTAAAAGGACTTGAGTAAAAGACTAGCCATGATGAAGTTTCTATGGCTGTTCGTGTTGGTGGCCAGCACAGTGTATGCTGACGATGACGACAAGAGGGAGCTTGTGGGCACTGTCATTGGTATTGACCTGGGGACCACCTACTCATGGTAAAATGGATGCTTTAAAGTTATTGATTCATAATAAATCTACACACCTAATACTAATATTGGCAATTCCCCCCATTTCAGTGTCGGTGTCTTCAAGAATGGCCGTGTGGAGATCATCGCCAACGACCAGGGCAACCGCATCACTCCGTCCTACGTGGCGTTCACCAGTGAGGGTGAGCGTCTGATTGGTGATGCCGCCAAGAACCAACTGACCTCCAACCCAGAGAACACGGTGTTTGACGCCAAGAGGTTGATGGGTCGTGCCTGGGCTGACTCCTCTGTCCAGCAAGACATCAAGTACCTGCCCTTCAAGGTATTATCAATATACAGGAATATCACCAGCTCAGATTGAATGTACATGCAGAAAGGGGAAATGTATGGAAATGGTCTTCTTGCACAATTTATACAAATGCAAAAAAAAAATTATTAAAAAAAAAAATACAGTAATTGAATAAATAACCTTAATACCATAAAATATAGACTTAAGAGACAGATGCATACATTTTTAATTTAGATAAAACAAAAAATGTTTATGGTCTTCAGGTGAACGACAAGAAGAGCAAGCCTCACATCCAGGTCGACATTGGCAATGGTCAGATGAAGACGTTTGCCCCTGAGGAGATCTCTGCTATGGTTCTGACCAAGATGAAGGATACCGCCGAGGCTTATCTTGGCAAGAAGGTAACTAAAAATTGACACACGTGGATTGCATCACTTTGCTATTTTGAGAGACGATGTTGTACTGAAAGTTGTACTACCTCAGGTCACTCACGCCGTGGTCACTGTTCCTGCTTACTTCAACGACGCCCAGCGCCAAGCCACTAAAGATGCTGGCACCATTGCTGGGCTTAATGTGATGAGAATCATCAATGAGCCGTAAGTTTATCCGACAAATGATTTGACCTTTGTTTGTTGCTTTGTCCTTAAATGTGGCATCCTCCCTGCAGAACTGCTGCTGCCATTGCCTATGGCCTGGACAAGAAGGATGGTGAGAAGAACATCTTGGTGTTCGACCTGGGTGGTGGCACCTTCGACGTCTCGCTGCTGACCATCGACAACGGTGTGTTCGAGGTGGTGGCCACCAATGGCGACACCCACTTAGGAGGCGAGGACTTCGACCAGCGCGTTATGGAGCACTTCATCAAGCTGTACAAGAAGAAGACTGGCAAGGATGTGCGCAAGGACAACCGCGCTGTGCAGAAACTGCGTCGTGAAGTCGAGAAGGCCAAGCGTGCCCTGTCTGCCCAGCACCAAGCCCGCATCGAGATTGAGTCCTTCTTTGAGGGCGAGGACTTCTCTGAGACCTTGACCCGTGCCAAGTTTGAGGAGCTCAACATGGTAAGTTCCCTTGAACTATCTAGTGGTAACCAAGATCTGACAAGCTTTTTAATAATGTTCTGCGTTATCCAGGATTTGTTCCGGTCCACCATGAAGCCCGTGCAGAAGGTGCTGGAAGACTCTGACCTGAAGAAGTCAGACATTGATGAGATCGTCCTGGTCGGCGGCTCAACGCGTATTCCCAAAATCCAACAGCTGGTCAAGGAGTTCTTCAACGGCAAAGAGCCATCCAGAGGCATCAACCCTGACGAGGCCGTTGCTTACGGTGCCGCCGTACAGGCTGGCGTGCTCTCAGGAGAGGAGGACACTGGTGAGCAGTTGTTGCTCTGATGCATTGATGCCGGTTCACAAACACACAGTAGTCCTTTTTAAATTAACACAATTATTCCCTTTCCTCTTTCAGGTGATGTTGTTCTGCTGGACGTGTGCCCTCTTACTCTTGGCATTGAGACTGTGGGGGGAGTCATGACCAAGCTGATCCCCAGGAACACTGTTGTGCCCACCAAGAAGTCTCAGATCTTCTCCACGGCTTCTGACAACCAGCCTACCGTCACCATCAAGGTCTATGAAGGTAAGCGTCCCAGCCCACAGACTTTATATTTTTTTTCTTCTTCTTTGCTTTTAGGGACTGAAAAAGCCATCTTAGCAACAGCATGAGCTTAATTGTACTGCTCTCCTGTTTCAGGTGAGCGTCCCCTGACTAAGGACAACCACCTGCTGGGCACCTTTGACCTGACGGGCATCCCCCCTGCCCCACGCGGCGTGCCGCAGATCGAAGGTCACCTTTGAGATCGATGTCAACGGCATCCTTCGCGTCACGGCCGAGGACAAGGGCACAGGCAACAAGAACAAGATCACCATCACCAACGACCAAAACCGTCTGACGCCCGAGGACATCGAGCGGATGGTGAACGACGCCGAGCGCTTCGCTGATGAGGACAAGAAGCTGAAGGAGCGTATCGATGCCCGCAACGAACTGGAGAGCTATGCCTATTCGCTGAAGAACCAAATTGGCGACAAGGAGAAGCTTGGTGGCAAGTTGTCTGATGAAGACAAGGAGACCATCGAGAAGGCTGTGGAGGAGAAGATTGAGTGGATGGAGTCGCACCAAGAGGGTGATCTGGAGGACTTCCAGGCCAAGAAGAAGGAGCTAGAGGAGGTGGTGCAGCCCATCATCAGCAAGCTCTATGGCAGCGCAGGCAGCCCGCCACCAGAGGGCGAGGGTGAGGGCGAGGGCGCTGAAGGGAGGGATGAGTTGTAAGCAAAAAACCCTTGATGTACATATTGGACTGATGGGACTCATTGTGAGAGAAGGAGGGGCAGCCATACTGAATCTTCCGAAAGACTTTAAAACGAGTTTCAGCTCGTTAGGTGTTCTCTTCGCTGTTGGGCGGAGATTTGTCAGCCTGGATTCTCAAGGCTCACTGCTGCTGTTCTCAGGCAGTCCTGATCGGGATCATGTTGTAGTAGTAATGGGAGGGTGGGGTGGGCTGCTGTTCATTGTAGCTTGTCTGTTGGCTCTTCAAGGCTAAAAGTTATTTATTGAATCTGGTTGTTGTATTTCTGGAAAGACATTGAAATAAATGTTTGATACAAAATAAGTTTCCTTATTTTTGTCCTCTACAGTTCATAATGTCTCCATGGTTATGATGCATTTGGTTACTCAAGTATGCAGTGGATATGAAAAGTCAACATACTCAATTGCCATGTTTTGAAGACTATAAAACTTTTTCGACCATTGTGACCTTGAACCTATGACCCCCCCCCCCCCAAAAAAAAATAAATAATTGAAACGAATAAACCGATGTGGTGTTACAAGTGTTGTGACTGGGTTTAGGCTGTGTTCAGAATTAACCAATCACTTCCAACTTCATGTCAAAAATGGGAGTCATCATATCTGCAATCATCTGATTAACCTCAAATAAAATGTTGCTGTTTTTGTCGATTTTTGTGATTATTTTACTTTCCAGCAGAATCAAAGGTTTTGTGCTGACACTGCTATTTGGAACTGTTCATAAGTCCGTCCACTTTGACTAAGGGCCCACTTCCAGCTGAATCAAAACGTGCCCAAAGCATGATGCTGCAACCATGTGTCACTAGGTTTGCTGTTCTTTTGGCAATGCGCAGTATTGTGCATAGAGAGGGTTCTTACATTTTAAAATTCAGTTAAAGCTTTTTGTAATTACTGTTTCTCATCGTGATGTTCGGATGGCTACTGAAGTTGATACCTCTGATACAAGATCTTTATGCTCTAAAATTAATTCTCAAATCAAAACCTTGATACTTGTGCTACACGTTAGTTAGCAGAGGCAAGTCCAGGTCAAGTACTTTGGGTGGGCTGAGCCCAAATTTGAAAAGTACCTTTCTGAATTTTTTTTTTTTAGACCATTTTAAACCATTTGGTGCATGACCCAAAATAGGGCTAGCCTCGCCACTAATAGATAATAAATATTAACACAGCTGGAAATGTGTGTAGGGCTTCTGACCATAGATATGAAGACTATACACAAGCACGTTGTAGAAACCCGGCTAACACTTGTGTGCAATTGTGCGAAAACATCCGTTTGAACTTAGAAAAATCTATAATAATAAAAAAACATTTTATCTATACATCTTTAAAATTTTTCCATTTTCCGTACGGCTTATCCTCATTAGGGTCGCGGGTGTGCTGGAGCCTATCCCAGCTGACTCTGGGCGAGAGGTGGGGTACACCCTGAACTGGTCGCCAGCCAATCACAGAGCACATAAAAAAATTGTTGGCAATTTGGAGTCTCCAGTTAACCTACCATGCATGTTTTTGGGATGTGGGAGGAAACCGGAGTACCCGGAGAAAACCCATCCAGGCGTGGGGAGAAGCCGGATTTGAACCCATGTCCTCAGAACCGTGAGGCAGACGTACAAACCAGTTTGTCACCGTGCCGCCCTCTATTATTTTCAATCAGACTAATTTGTTCATATCTTAAAATGTAGGTATTGACACGTGTGCAATTATTGTTGCATTTAGTGCATTTAATAAAATATTAACTAGCAATTTCAATGAGTCACCCAGTTAGTGTCTGCTTGCAACCTCATATAGTTTTGAGTTTAAATTAATAATAATAAAGTACTCTGTTGTGTATACTTTATGAATATGATTTGAAAGACACTACTTTAGATTCACCAGACACATGAGATGTATTTGTACAACGTATAGGATCGGTATTGTCAATACCAGCTGGAATTTTACCCAGTATCCGATTGGAAAGGAAATTGGTGGTATGGAACATCACGAGTTCCTCTGGCATTCTCACAAGAAGCGTGCAAGGTTTTTCTAGCATGTACACAAATGACTGGAAACTATGTCGTGTGGTGTCGTTCATCAAAAGCTCAGGCACTTGGTTCTGAACTCACAGAATCATAAACGGAAGGCCCGAGTACAATGGCAGCACTGAAAGGGCATTGTTAATACACGATAAGGTTAGTTCAACAGTGTGTCATAGTAGTGGTAGTAGTGGTGGGCTGCTGTTGGCTCTTCAAGGCTACAAGTGATTTGTTGATTATAGTTGTTGTACTTCTGTAATGACTTTGAAATAAATGTTTGATACAAAATAACTTGTGTTCACTTTTTATTTCTTCTATGGTGCATCATGTCACCACGGTTACGATGCAGTCGTTGTGTATGACGCCCTGTGCGTCCATCCCACCGAATACAAAAGCCAAGTGTATTGTCTCTGCTGGAGCGGGAGCTGGAGCGGGGGCGGGAGCTGTCGCTGGAGCGGGAGCTGTCGCTGGAGCGGGAGCTGTCGCTGTCGCTGGAGCGGGAGCTGTCGCTGGAGCGGGAGCTGTCGCTGGAGCTGTCGCTGGAGCGGGAGCTGGAGCTGGAGCTGGAGCGGGAGCGGGAGCGGGAGCTGGAGCTGGAGCTGTCGTGGGACCTGTCGCTGGAGCGGGAGCTGGAGCTGGAGCGGGAGCTGGAGCTGGAGCTGGAGCTGGAGCGGGAGCTGGAGCTGGAGCTGGAGCGGGAGCTAGAGCGGGAGCTGGAGCGGGAGCTGGAGCTGGAGCTGGAGCGGGAGCTGGAGCGGGAGCTGGAGCGGGAGCTGGAGCGGGAGCTGGAGCGGGAGCTGGAGCGGGAGCTGGAGCGGGAGCTGGAGCGGCTGTTTGCACCCCATCGTCATCTCCCACAGCCTCCACCTTCCACGGTACCAAGCACATGCAGTGATCCAGACGGTTCGGGGGCGAATCCCCCTCAAATTTCATTAGGGTCCATGACTTTTTTTCTGCAAACAGGGCACGGGTCTGGTCTTAAATATGCTGGGCCGTGTTTGAATAGTACATAATGCTAAGGAATTGTACCTATGTTGAATGTGTACATGGCATTGCTGGCTCCGTTAGCAGTCAACCCACCGAGGATGTAGATGTTGTTGCCCAGCGCCATGACCGAGTGGGCTGCCACGCCAGGTGGAACGTCTCCTTCGGGCTGCACCAACTCCCATGTCATATTATCTTTATAATACGCACATTGATAATATCAGTTCATTCTGCTGCATTTATACAATGGGTATAAAAAGTTTACACACCCTTGTTCAAATGGCAGTTTTTTTTGTGATGTAAAAAAAATGAGACCAAGATAAATCATTTCAAAACCTTTTCCACCGTTAATGGGATCTATAACTAGTGGTGGTCGTGGTAGACATCACACACCGCCAAGTTGGAGGTTGACGCATTGTTTTGTTTCAGAGCTTATTGAGTGTTTGAATAGAGAATCCTTCCGATCTCACCCGCCAACATGGCAGATAAACAAATACTGATCACGTGATCTACTCTGTGATTTCATTGCTCCGGGAGACTCCCGCGGTAACGCGTGCTGCATGTAGACAAATGGGGAGAGACTCCACCCCTGCCAGTCCTGCTTTTGTAAGCGACCAACATTGAGGAAAAGAAAGCTGCCAGTGAGTCAGAAATAGTTCCCTCAAAAGAGGGCACGTAACCTCGGTCATTTAGAAATGGTTCAGTTACCGGCAATATGATATGTAACCAATAACCGTAGTTAGCAAAACGTGTATAAAAGATGAAGACAGGCAATACTCCAAATCCGTTCAATCACCTGAAGATCAATCACAATGCATGTGTCACGCTAGAGAGCTGCGACTTCCTGTGCCACTTCTATAACCTTAACAAAACAAACTTCTCACTGGATCTATGTTCCGCTCCTCTAATTATTAGAGGACAAGCCCCAAAATGGAGAGAGGTAATTTCAGCAAATTCCGCAACCTCTGGACACACCTGGAGCTGCCATGCTGGATGTCTACACATTGTTTTGTTCTGGGGCTTATGGTGGAATGGTGCTATAGATAGACCAATATTAATTTTTTTTTTAGGGCTGATACCGATTATTAGTAGTCAAGGAGGCTGATAACTGATATTTGCTGACGATATCCATTTTCTGAAAAAGGGAAAATATTGGTGTCCAAATTTTGAATAATACAAACTCCAACACTAAACATTGTTTAAATGCCTATAACCACATGTTTATAGTTTGCTGAAGTTTATCCAATTTCAAATTGATCCCTTATTGGCGTTTGGATTTTAAAAAAGGCTGATGCCGATATGTGTCAAAATGCCGAATATCGGTGCTGATAATCGGTCAATCCCTATAATGTGCAGTGTTTGTCTGCAACAATACAGGTGGGAAGGACAAAGACTCATTAACTGTTTACACTGACATAAACTTGACAGCCTTACTTAAATCAAGAGAGTACATATCATCCAAGAAATCGTCGTTCGCCATGCCGCCATGAATGTAGATCTTTAAGCCTGCAGTTACTATAACGTGTCCGTGTCGGACTGGCGGCTGCGCGCCTTGTGTTTCTGGCTGCGTCCATGTGGAAGACACTGGGAAGACCACAATAATCCTGACATATTAGCAACATTTTAGTGGTTGATGTGTATGCAAATGCGTAAATCCAACACTTACCGGTATCGAAGACATGTAGTATTTGGTCAGAGACAGGTGATGCTCCAACTTCCCCACCAGAAAACACGTATAATGAGCTACCCACACAGGCCGAGTTGGTGTGATACGTCCTCGGACTTGGGGGCTCACCCGTTACTGTGACGTCCTCCCAGTGGGCCTTGCTTTCTGTAGATCACAACAGTAGGCACATTTGTATCATGCTACGAAAGACGAAGTCAGCCATTTTTGTTTGTAAATTTTACCTGCTACATTTATTTTCTGGATGCAGTTGTGGTTGCCGCTCTGCTCTGCGCCCCCAAATACCCATAAGCTCTGTGGTGGGCTCCCAGGGACAAATGTGCAGTGCTCATATCGAGCCTTCAGACCCTCCCAAGGCAACACGTCCCATTCGAGATACTCTGGAAGAGTCAGAGAGGCTAGAAATTGCTTAAAAATAACATAACGCAATGATATACAGTATGCTCAAAAAGACAAATGCATTGAGGAATACAGAAGCAATTCACATTTCCCCCATTCAGAATCTCAGTAAGTGTTGTTAATGAAAAATATGCTTTTTTTAAATGTGTGAAAAAAATAATAAATAAATTATTAAAAAATATATATAAATACTGGGCGGCACGGTGAACGACTGGTTAGCACATCTGCCTCAAAGTTCTGAGGACCCGGGTACAAATCCGGCCTCGCCTGTGTGGAGTTTGTAGGTTCTCCCCGTTCCTGTGTGGGTTTTCTCCGGGTACTCCGGTTTCCTCCCACATTCCCAAAACATGCAAGGTAGGTAAATTGAAAACTGTAAATTGCCTGTAGGTGCGACTGTGATTGGTAATGGTTTGTTTATATGTGCCCTGCAATTGCCTGGCGACCAGTACAGGGTGTACCCCGCCTATGGAAAAAGGATGGATTGATAAATTAATCTTTTTATGTTTCAAATAAAAACTAATTTTAGAGATAAAGTACATCTTTTTGCATTGGACAGGAACAGTATGTCCTCTCGGGACTTTTCATTGGAATCCACACATTCTTATTGGACATTCAGGGGGATAATATCAGAGGAACCTTATTGGAAACGTGTTCTGATCTTCTGGCAAGGCTGTGACATCACAACACTGTTCGGAGAAAACTAACAGTCAATTTCCAACATAAAGCATTTTTTTGTAATGCCAAAACAACAATACACTTTTTGTTGTTTCTGAAAAAAATCTGATGGATGCTTTTTGTTGGACACAGAAATGTCCTTTTATTATTGTTATTTTCGTTGACTTAGTTTGACGTTCAAATCCAAAACGTAAAAGAATAATTGTAAAAACAAAAACAATGCAGATCACTTGAATAATTCCTAATTTGTATCTCATTTAGCAATACATGAGCAGCAGAGGTTTGACATCAAGGCAATACAATTGAACAGTCTGGGGGATTTTGGATATAAAATTAAATCAGTGGGTGAGTATATTACCCATATTTATGGCGTGTGTATGCGAGAAGCTGCCTCCAGGATTTGCTCCCCCAACTATAAGGATCCTTCCCTTCCCTCCATCCCCAGGCCAGTAGGTGCAGGTGTGTCCCACGCTCACACTCGGGGACCTCCCGCTGGGTACCAAGGAATACCTGAGAAGGCAGCAAATCCATTTGATGGAGGGAACAAACAAGATTGGCCATCTTTAAGCATCGCGAGTCTCATTTTCTTACCATATTCCTTGTTTGGGCTTCTCTTGAGCTTCAAACACCGGGAGAAGTTGCATGGCTGTGGAAATCGAGGGACTGAACTAGGGGACAATCAAAAAAGGTGTGTTATATCGTACAGTCATGTTTCTTCTCAGAGGAAAGTGACACTAGGCGTAAATTACGTCTGTCAATCACTGGCTAATCCAAAGAGAAATTCACCAATATACTGACAAGCTTTAGCACCTCGGTGCTATGAGCTAACTGCTTCATTTAAAAAAATGTGAGAGATTGTACACTTGGAGTCTTCGTGAACCAATCGTATCGTTTCTGTTGGGACATCACACAATGTCGGTTTGGAGATTATCGAACGTTAGTATGCTACTGGTCAAATATATTCAACGCAGACAAAGTTATTGTTTTTAAACATTGTTGATGATACAATATAGAGTGCATTCTCACGAGCGAGGCACTTTTACTGCTCGCCGGTACGTGTTTTTAATCCATTTAAGATTGCGACATCTTTTTCATAGAACATCTCTGACACTTCTTCCATGTTTTAACAGTACTTCCGCCTAGAGACCCCTGGGGCGTTCAATTTCTATAGCGGGAGATCGGAATTCCAAAATTTCCACGCAGAACACGAAATAAACCCAGCTAAAATGCCCGGGTTAAAAGTCTCCATGCATTTACTACGCAACAAAGGTAAATTAAAGAATGTCGTGCTACTTTTTTTTTTTAAAGCATCGGTAACGCACACCTGTTAGGGGGGGAAAAAGTACATTTTACCAGTCGCTAATTCATATTTGAGATTGATCTGTTTGCTGTTAGTCGGGTGCCAAAGGTCGAAGCATGTGTGACGTTACCTTACATCGCCAGATTGGGAGAATACAACCGCGAGAATAGATTTGCGGAATTCTTTCACTTATGTGACGTTAAACGATACGTACGTGAAGGGGATTCGTGCCGTGGCGGAGCCCATGCCGACTCCAACCTTAGAAGTTTTTGTTTATTATTAAAAAATAAAAATGTAAAATTTAGCGTTGATATTTCCATAACTACACGTTGAAATAATAAACACTAACGTCGTTTCTGCAGAGTATGCATGGTGCAGTATGCGAACGCATGTTGCACTTCTTTATTTATTCGCTAGGTGGTACCATTGTCTTGGCACTACACACTGGTTAATTGAGGAAAACCCTAACCCACTTTCCACTGTTGAAATCCCCCTTTTCAGGATCGCTTCTTGTTTTTCCTGCTCAACCTTGACCCTACTACAGGTACATCTAAGAAAAATTGAATTTGGTATAAAAGTTCATTTATTTCAGTATTCATACATAATATACATTAATTAGAAACTTGAGAAAACTTTCAGGGGGCAAATTCCTGCCTAATTTCTACATTAAAAATAATTTCCATATTTTCTTGAATGTTTGTTACGTAATATCCTACTTTGTAGAGGTGGTGAATTTTGGTTTTTCGTTTGCTGTAAACTATAATGATAAAAAAATATACATATACTAAAAAAAAAAAAAAAAAATCGGGAAATATTTCACTCTGAGTGTGCAGTGCATCTCCATGAACTTCACGTTTTGAACTGAACTACCTAACTAAATGAAAAATGTCACACTATTGCAATTTATTTGAAGTGAACCTGTTATATTTGCAAGATTAGGACATGTTCTGTTTGCAAGCTTTATGTGTGTATTTTGGGGTCTGCTGTGAGTAAACGATACACGGGAAGGCCTTTAAACGGATCCTGGCCTGTTTCCTTTCAAGGAAGCGCAGGATAATTCTCCTTTTGTTTGCCCTTCATTCCAACTGATAAGGACCTGATTGAACAAGGGGGATTTTTGTGCCGGAAAAAGGAATATCATTATATTTTAATGATCCAGAGGAAAGCACCAGACTAGAGGGGAAAAGACGAAATAAGTACAGATATGAGTTTTGTCAGCAAGAATAGCAGCATCCCTAGGTTGTTTTAAATTTGAAGGGGGTGGGTGGATTAGCAACATGGGTTTAAATAGAGCAAGTTCATCCATGGGTTACTTGTACACTGTTGCCGGGAGGCATGTCAAAATAATACACGGCCGCTCAGTCTGTTGAGTCACATTTGAACCCGGAGGTGTGGTAAATCATGCTGTGGACTAATCTGGATTACAGTCACAGAACCTAACCACCATTTTAGCTCCGCTACAGACACAAGCGAACATGTTGATGACTCAATCTGCGCCTTAATAATAACATGCTTCTGTCTTTTAATCTGTGTTGGTAGTACTGGTTTCTGTTTTTTTTCTCGTGGTGTTTTAAAGGAGAAATGCCTGCCCACCTAGTCAGTGTAAAATTTAACAAACAATTAAGTCTTATCTATTCCTGAAAATGTGTCTGTGAGCCAGCCCTTCTGCTCTTCCGCCCCGCCGCTATATAACGGTGGAGCTAACTTGCATAATGACCGCACACATTTCTCCACCCTTGACTTGTCGCTAGACTGGGTGAGCATCCAGCGCCACTGTCAAGCACATACTAATTTGACTAAAAGTAAACGATTTTTAGTTTTTTGTGTTTTCCAAATTAATAATTTTACTGGTCTGAGCTGATCCCTGAAGGTTTCACATTTCATTTTGTTGCTATAATTAAAAATGAATATGGTTCTTGATCTGGGGTTAAGGTTGAGGACTGAGGAGGTGACAGATACTTGCTCATATGTTCTAAAACACCTCAGTTTGAGTTGAATATCAGTCAAAATCAATTCTTGGCAAATGCTTTCGCTCTTGCCCGTCTTGCACCAAGAATTTCACCTCTAGCGGTGCAATACGAATGCCCCCGGCCGTCCCTCCGGCCGTCCCTCCTAATCATGGCCCCAGTCCGGACCCGCGCCGCCCCGCTGCCCTACGCCGGCGACTGGCAGACCCCCCACAATTTTGGTCATGATGGTGCTATTTTTTTAGGTGATAGTTGAAGGGTACGTCTCCGTTGTTCTGCTTGATTGGTCAGTTGCGCATGGTCAACTGCAAAGAATGCCATTTTAAGCTTTTATTTTGAAGTTGGCGCAGTACCGGACCTTAATGAAGCCTCAACTATATGTTCGCCCCCTGGTGGCTGGTTGACTATGTTGCAGGCAATGCTGCAATTGAAGCACTTTTCATATGCACCAGTGCCCACATAATAGATGGAAAAATCGCGAACGATCAGGCTTATTTAATCGTGGCAGCCAAAATCGCGATCCCGATTAAAATTCGGTTACTCATGCAGCCCCAACTCATGTTGAAATCAGTAGGGTTGTGGTCTGGGGATAACTCCTCAAGTTTTGAATATGGAAAGTTTGAGGTTTATGGTGACGGAATTTACTGATTTTATCTCAGTTACCTCAGATTAAGTTCAGTATCATTCAAAATCAGGAGGATTCTTGACCAGTAGAGTGTGATGGACTTTCAGTAGGTAACATTTTGCATGCACGTACGCACCCACACACGCAGAGGCAGTCAGCATCACATTTCTTTAGAGTCTCATTTGCTGCGACATTCTGTCTGTGATGTCTTTTAGAGTTTACTTGCGGAAACCGTCCGGAACGTTCTTCAAGGCGCCGTCCTTCCTGCTGACAACTCATGGTGAGGCCTAGTGTGTGTTTTAGTTTACTTAATAGTATCAATAGTGTTGTCATATTAATTGATAACCTTAGTGGAGGCTTGCAAGAGCAGCGTCACGCGCCATTCACCGAGCACGTCCTTCGGTGTGCTAATGAGGCAGCCCCTTGCATCATTTATGGAGGGTATTATCCACACCTGCACTGTTTACCCGAAGAGCAAAGCCTCATCCATTATCCAGTGTTTACCTGTTGCCTCTAATCAATATGGATGGGGTCTTAAAGGGGCGTGGCCCTGCTTTTTATTTTTTAGGAAGGCTTTAAAGGCCTCTCAGTGTTTGAGAGGATTAAAAAACATCAGAGGAAAATGCAGATTTTCTTCTCCTAACGCTTGTCACTCGCTTACATGCAAGACAACTGTAAAATATTTTTTTGCACATAATCAGGGGATGATGCAGCATTAGGTGCACCTGCAGGATCAAGAGTTCCAGCGTTGTGAGTGAACTGGAGCCCATCTCAGCTAACATTGGGCGAGAGGCAGGGTTGACTACGGACTGGTCGCCAGTCAATTTCAGGGCATGTACAGACATACGAAGATTTACATTCACACAATTTCGAGACTTCACTGAACCCAACATGCAGGTTTTTGGAATGTGGGAACAAGCTGGGGTAGCCGGACAAAACGCACACGCATTGGGAGAACATGTGAACATCACACACAGATGTTGCAACAGTGATTCAAACCAGCTTCTCCTGACGTGTTAAACACTAGCACACCACGTTGTCCAGTTTGCAACCACTAGTCCTCAAACCTAAGGAAATTATTGTTCAGTGTAAGAAGGCAGTGTGAGAGCTTTTTGGAGGTGTTTTCTTTTTTTAATAGGGGTAGCATGTTAGGTTCATTGAAGCCTAAATGTGTGTGTGAGTGTTGTTATAGTCTGGCTACATGTGTCAAAATAACCAGTTTCTCTTTTTTGAGGATTTGTTCACAATGCCAAGCTGCTGCCTAATGCTAATACTACCTTTTTAATATTTCTATATTTCTCTTGTTGTTAATGCTTTGAGGCTTGTCGGGATACTTTGACATCTGACGTCTGATCGAGTCATAGGGAGGAATTTTAATGATTATTATGAATGTTGGAAAAATAAAATCTACTTAGAGCCTCCATTTTGTTTCTGTTCGGATCCAATTCACTGAATTAAATTGTGTGGAATCCTATACACCGCACTTCCCCAAATTACTTTTGGTTCTCACAGAAAACACAGATGGAGTCTGCTCCTCCCTTCATGCTTCTTTCTGCTGAAAAAAGGCATTTTCTGTTATCACATAAAGGCTGTCAGTGTCCCTTAGGCTTGGCCTTATTGGGTGCCGGTGGGGTGCTTTGCTTTCAAATGTAAATGTGACAAATAAGCAGCGAAGCCAAATTAAAAGCCAAGGTAGAGAAAGAGGGGAAAAGGCACTCCTCCTGGTCTTTTTTGATGTAAATTGTTCATCCCATTTCCGACAAGGTCTTTGTGCGGGACCACGGGGGGCTACGACGACATGACCCCCTTGTCCTTTAAGTTATGAACAGGGGTCATTTGTATTCGCTTTATCTAAAGGTCTTTAAAGGGGCATTTGCAAATACATATCAATTATTTGTATAGCAACGTGATATGACTCATGGTTAGTTTGACAGTTGATGCTCACTGGGTGAAATTGTCTTACTTTATACTTTGTACTAACCAAACTCATGTTCATGCATTTTCATGTCGAATCACAATTACTCTTGGATGCTGTGCTCTCTTTGCAGTCCTGCCGAGGGAGGAAAAGAATATTGAAACATGCAGCTACAGCAAACTCAATGTAAAAAACAACAACAACAACAAAAAACATTTTGAAATATTTAACATGATCCTCTTAATTTATGTAGTGGTTTCTTTTATTGCCCACATTACAAACGTCTGTCAAGTTGGGTCAAAAACAGCTGTGGAGTTTTTGCACATTTCTGTTGCAAGCTACACCAAACACAATGTAAGAAAAACAACATTTTAACAGATCTTCCCCAAAATATAGTGGTTTCTTCCCTTGTTCCACATTATAAACACAGCACAAAACGGCTGTGTAGTTTTTGCGTAATCCTGCTAGAATCAACAAGTCAAAGAAATTCGCAAAACTCCATCCATCCATCCATTTTCTGAGCCGCTTCTCCTTACTACGGTCGCGGGCGTGCTGGAGCCTAATCCTAGCTATCATCTGGCAGGAGGCGGGGTACACCCTGAACTGGTTGCCAGCCAATCGCAGGGCACAAACAAACAACCATCCGCACTCACATTCACACCTACGGGCAATTTAGAGTCTCCAATTAATGCATGTTTTTGGGATGTGGGAGGAAACCGGAGTGCCCGGAGAAAACCTACGCAGGCACGGGGAGAACATGCAAACTCCACACAGGCAGGGCCGGGGATTGAACCCCGGTCCTCAGAACTGTGAGGCTGACGCTCTAACCAGTCGTCCACCGTGCTGCCCTCGCAAAAACGTTTAATGAATTATCCCTAAAATGTAAAGGTTTCCTCTTGGTGTTGAACTCAGGTCCGCAGAAGGTGGCTTTGTAGTTTTTACAAGATTCGGATAGTGTACACAATGTACAACACAAATTTTGAATCACCAAGATGTTTCCTTCTTTGGCCCGCATTACAACCGTTACCAAGTTTGGCAAGAAACAACTTTAGTGCTTTTATCTCCAAGTCTCCCGGATCCACACCAAACTCAATGTAATATATATATTTTTAATGCAGTGGTTTGTTCCTTGGCTCACTTTTAAAGATGTCTACTTAGTTCCGCAACAAGCACCTTTTTACTTCTGGGATAATCCTGCATCCTAAAAATGCCTAAAGAAAAGATGTTTTGCTTTGATAATGCAAAGATTTGTGTTTGCACATTCACATTTAAAGAACATCTGCAATACGATGCATGCATTACTTTTCCTAAATGGAAACATATATATATATAATATTATGTATATAATATAATATATATATTATATAATATATATATATATATATATATATATATATATATATATATATATATATAGACTTTTTTTTTTTTCCCTCGAAGGTGGCCCGGTGGGTTCTGAGGACCCGGGTTCAAATACGGCCCCACCTGTGTGGAGTTTGCATGTTCTCCCCGTGCCTGTGTGGGTTTTCTCTGGGTACTCCGGTTTCCTCCCACATCCCAAAAACATGCACCGTAGGTTAATTGAAGACTTTAAATTGCCCGTAGTTGTGAGTGTGAATGGTTGTTTGTTTACATGTGCCCTGCGATTGGCTGGCAACCAGTTCAGGGTGTACCCCACCTCTTGATTGCAGTTAGCTGGGATAGGCTCCAGCACAATCCAGCACAATCGCGGCCCTAGTGAGGATAGGCGGTGTAGAATATGGATGGATGGATACATTTCTCCATGAGCGGGCTACGTCTTGGTTACCGGGGGATGACGTAACATGTAAGAAATACACGAACATGACTCAGAGGTGGTGGAACCAGGGGTGCACTGGGTGCCCCCCCCCCCCCCCCCCCACACACACACTTTTGGCCTGCCTTTAATGTGCCCCTTTGCTCCTTTTATCACATGTTTACACAACCCTTATTTATTGCAATGGGTGGTGACTATCTGAGCATATTTTGCTTATCAGTAGCATAATTACATGTAGCAACTCTTTAAAATGATGTGTATTTAATTTCTGAGCATGGTTGCCATCTTTATTGGAAGTGCCTCCAGAGCACTGTTTCCTCTCAGTACACAAGTTCTTCTGTGCCTGACAGGACTGTGCCCTTTGCATTGCGGGGGGGCATCACCATTGTAATTCAAATGACAAAAGGAGAAAAGTAGGTCCTAACTCCTTTTTAAAATCCAGATTTGATTTAAATGCACTGTGTTTTAATGTTATCAGGGCTTGGCACCCGACCTCAAGATGTTTTTATTTCCTGAAAAGCGGGCTACATGCATACTGACAATTGGGCCGAATAAAAGCATTTTTCCTGTCTTTTGCTCTAATTCAGCAAAGGTCAGATTCTCTGATTTTCCTTAAAAGATTGTCCTGGGCGATTATCTTATTGTAAGTGGTGTGTTGAGTGATTTTATCCTCCTTGATTTGTTCGGAAAACAGTCGGGGCCAACAGTCGTAAAAATTTATATTTACGATCGCAAGTCCTTATGTAAGTGGTTAACAGCGAGTTATTCACCACAAGAAAAAAAATGACGAGATGACCAGATAAGCTAACAGTCAGCCTCGCTTCTTCTCTTTCTTCTTCTCCTAGGCTACTACTCTGTATTTTCTGGCAAGCCAGATGCTTTGTGACACCATGCTACCTCTCACATGGCATTTTTATTAGTATGATAGACATTTAGTTCATTTTAGGAGAAATGTAATTGTCGGAGATATGTGTATCATGTTCTGTGTTGGTCATCTTGATTACATCACACACTACAACACCGTTGAGAAAGCACATGTTGATTTGTGGCACTGCTGACATTTAAAAAAACAAAAACAAACAAAAAAAACATTTATTAAGATGCAAACAATAATTTTCTATGCAGCCCGCTTCCACGAAAATAGTTACGGACTTACAGTCCAGCTACCTTCGTCTCCCTTTAAACTTGTCGTCAATTAATGAGAGTAATCAGTCTGCTTCGCCACTTAGCCATTTTGTTCGGCCGCTTATCCGTGCTGTCGCTAACGCTCTTTTAGGCAGCTTCACAGCAGCCTTTTGTGTGGCACGAGTTCAGATGTACCAGGAAGACATTTGAAACGGCGTCCCCACTTTGTTCTTTCATGCCAAGCTCAGTGTGGGAACGACAAACATCCCCCGTACCCACCGTGCAAGCGGGGGCCCGAGATGGCGGCAACGTTATCAGCGAGTGCCCGCGCTCTTCGGAGCGGGATAAATTTAGATGAGCGGCACAAAGCCAATGTTAGTGTTGGGCCATGTCGACATGGTCAACAAGGCTTCACAGGGTTGTTAACAGCACTGAGTGACCAGCCGAAGGAGGGCGAGACGTGTGACTGACTGTGAGGACACGAGACAAGACAGATGATTGACATTCATACACGCACACACACACAACATTCATTCATAGCTGGCGGTCTTCACATTGTCTTCTTCTGCAGGTCAGCTGAAGGTGTCAATCATCCAGGAACAGGAAGTTCTTGCTGTCAGCGGTGAGTCCTGAGGAAAAAAAGACCATGTAAATAAAATATTGAATAGCTTCACGGGCTATATACTCTCGGTGGCCACAACATTAGGTACAAACAGCTGAATACAAAAGTAAAATAAGTTTATGATTAATATTTGCATTTGTATTACCTTTTACATAGCTTTATGACAGGTACAAAATATAGTGCAGCCTCTAATGTCCAACATGAGCCGTTCTTCTGAAACAGTTTTTCCCCCTTGGAAATAATGGAACCTTCATATAACCTTAACTGCACAGGCAATATTTTAATTAACATTATTGTCATACAATTGTAAAATGAATATAAAAAAAAAATCTCATAACCACTGAGCATCAACAACAAGGGCAACAATAAAACAATAACAAGTATTGATGTGGAAAACGTGATAATGTACAAGGACAAACAAAAGTAGATCGACGGAGCGAAACGGGAGAGAGACGCTGAAAAGTAAAATAAAATGAACTGAGGAAAAATAGACAAGATATAAAAGTGCAACTAAATAAAATAATGAAGGTAGTTAACCGTATACGAAAAGCACAAGAATAAACTGCAAAAAAACAACAACATACGCAGCGACCTGGCAGGATCACGGGATCATGACATAATATGCCTCCTTTAATGACAAAGGTGTATTACATGCACACATCTACCTTGTTAGCAATCGTCAAATCAAGTGTAAAAAGAAGTTTGTTTGGTCCTGTTTGAAAATAACTAATGGCAGTGCTACCTTCTGCTATTTCTCACACTCTTTTGCCAAGCTATCTTTTTTTTCCCCGAGTATTTGGGATTTAATATTGTCTCTATGATGTCCTCAGTAAACATGTGATTTTATGAATTAAAATTGTCCACGCATTCCTGAGCCCCAGATGTTTTTCTGCCTGAAATCAGGTCATTTGAATTTCTCAAGCTTATCTACGTCACTAGTGAAGATCTCCGGTTTCCCTTTCCGCTTCCGAGCCAGTGCTGGAAACAGAACAAACACGTGGGCTCTCACAAGTGGGTCATCTACACGGAGGCAGTTAATATATGGAAATATGGACAAAGCGGATACAAAACTGGGTCAAACAGAAGTAGCTGTACGAAGGACAAGACAGCCGCACACTCGTATGACAAAACCAAGGTGTTTTTTTTTTTTTTTTTCAATTAAATTGACACTTTTACATCCAGTCCATGTTCGCGAGTCACTCTATTGAGGTCTAAATAGGCAAAAATATGGGAGCTTCAACACGCTTTGTTGAAGCTGCTGCTGCTTTTTGGAATGAGTGTCACAAATAAGCCTGAGAAAGAGCAATTCATCATTTGATGCTCACTGAACTCAATTTTCAGGACGTCTCGTTTGACAGTGGGCGTAGTTTTTAGAGGCATATTTTTGAACATTTTGGTTAAATTCCGAATTGCATGACACTAGAAGTTCGAGTTTCCACTAGGTTTTACACGATCAGGATTTTTGGGGCCGATCACCCATCAGCGAGTTGAAAAAAACGATAACCGATCACCGATCCGATCACAAGATGGAGCAATGTGTCTATTTTAATGACCTGTTCATTTACTGTATATACTTGTGTACTTAATTGCTCCAAAAATTACATTTACAATAAATAATGTATCTTTATTCCTCTATTTATGCCAGTGAGGCACAGTGACAGACAGAACAAATGATAAATGGTCTTCTATTAGATGGTAGGAGGTAAATACAATCATTAATGTATCCACTTTTTGTGACATTTTTGTTTGTTGGTGTTCTGTGAGATTTTGCAATTATAAAATATGTGCCTTGGCTCCATAAAGGTTGGAAATCACTGCTCGAGTCATATCGTGTATTCTAATCACGCACGTCAAACCAACATTACATGACAGAAATAATGGGTGCTAACTTACTGTAATTAAATTACTTTATTTTTAATTAAATTATTTCACCCACACCGAAGAGCATGATTCGACAGAACGGCGGCATGTTTACGTCCAACCGTTCGTGCTACCACTAGCTTGCTAGGCTACATAACATTTTATTGCCTGCTTGTGAGCCGTATCGCATTAAAAGTACGTGAACATACCTCAAGCGAGCCTTAAACGAACATCCTCTCCTGTCCTGAGTGACCACCGACACCCCTTTTTCCCCATTTTGTCCTTATAATACAGTCGGCGCAATCCACTTGTTGCCGTCGCCTCGGTAACGAGTGTATGCGGTCGCATTTGAGTTGCCAAGATAAAGCCCAATGATCGTAAAAAACGGGATCCGGTGGTATCGGAATACAAGATTTTATTTCAGTAGCCTGACAGTTCAATTGTGAAAGAGCAAATTTGTCTTGCAGTTTGAGCCAGGCATTACGTGTTGTCTGTTCCACGCCGCCGACATGTTTTTTTCTTTATTGGTCGTCAGATATTTCCAATACTACGTCAAAAGACATGCGCCAAGGCTAAAAATAAACCAGCTTTTGTATTCAAACATACTGTGCACGCGGCGACGCGGCGTAAATGTCTTTTGCGGAGCCGATCAATGTCGTCATTGATCGGATCGGCGCATTATGACATTAAAACGGATCAGGATAAAATGCTAAATATCGGCCGATACCGATCAGCCCGATAAAATCGGTGTAAAGTCTAGTTTCCACTCTATTAGAAACCATTTAGACTACAGAAAGAATATATTATGGTCTCCAAAGAATATATATGGTCTCCTACCAAAGCCATGCACGTTCTCGTTAGTGACTTCCCCTTTTCAAATGCCTTTAATAGCCACCTAGTGTCTCTCTACTGATGCTAGTTGTGCATCAAATGACATGTACTCAATACTTGACATGACCGACAGTATATTTCATCAAATTTATAGAGTCGACTTTAGAGATACAGTACTCTGCATGTCGCTGTTTTTCTCTACCCCAGAAGACACAACAGTAACCATATTGTTTAAAAAAAATGCTGTCAGCAGAAAATAATTACTGTATATCTTTGGATTGTCTTTGGATTGTCGCTAATAATGTAGCCGATGCATATTTCCTTTACTGAAGGCGTCACTTTCCACTCTTATCATAAAATATCTATATCCGATGCATGTATCTGTTTTTGTTGTTGTTTTTTAATGCAGATGTCGCTTTAGCACATATTACAAGACTTTAGAGAGGACAAATATTTTGTTTTCATTGCTTTTTGTAAGCTTTTTTTTTTTTATTCCATTTTTTTCCCTCAATATATAAAGATGTAATTTAAAAAAATGATTTTAATAATTTCTGTTGGCAGTTTTGGAGGCACGGGGTATTTTGCACAAACACCAGGGTTCATGTAACTCCTATGTAAAGGTATGATATGCGTCTCTGTTTTTGTTTTTGTAGCTGCTATTTCAAAACATTTCTGCATGCAAGTCATTACTAATTGTACTTTAATGGTACAACAGCTGGTCCTTTACAGTTCTGGAACACTGCAGAATGATGTGTCATCACATGTGGGGAACACGTTTTAGAATCCCGGCTCATTACCAACACCACATTGGCGTCAGAATTTGATTTAAGGGCCTAAACTGTAATTTACTTGCTTTCATGACAATTCCACTTGAGAATTGGATTTGTTTTTTTAGAATTTAATGGTGGGTCAGATCAAATGCTCTTGAGGGGACTTCATGATCCACAAGTCATTGGTTCCCCACCCCTTATTTAATCCAATTGATATATTATAAGAACGTTAATAAAACTCTGAAAACATTTACAATGTTAGTTTTGATTTGATAGCACTGTCACATTTAATTTAATTTTCTTTTTAAAAAAATCTCTGGTTATCCCAGCTTCTCCCGACATTCCCAAAACACGGATGTTAGGTGAATTGGAGACTAAATTGTCCGTAAGTATGAATGTGAGTGTGAATCATTAATTGTCTTGATGTGATCTGGAAAGGCTGGCGACCAGTTCAAGGCCTAGTCCCAGACTCTTGCACAAAGTCAACTGGGATAGGAACCACATCACCAAGGACCATAATACGGACAAGCGCTATAGAAAACTGATGGATTAATTGTATTTAATGTATGAATTTTAGGGCATTAGACATGAGATTTTTATTTTTTAATTTACATTAATTCGCCAATTTTTGTCAAGCAACCTATTTTGAATAGTGTTTGTTTTGTCAGGTGGGCATGTTTCCAGACAGCGACCCCAGAGATCGACAGAAGACGGCAACGGTCCATCAGTGTAAAAATCCTGTCTTTCTTCACACCTTTTATTTGTAAGCCCTCACACAATCTACTCTTCTAGAACTTTTGACCATGCTGACATGCTGTTTATTTGTTATTACAGTGTGATATGTGACAAGGACCTTGACAAGCGAATGCTCTTCACAGTGTGGAACTCTGACTGCGCCTCCAGGTATCTGACATAATTGCTCAGGTTACGGTAAACTAAAAAAAAAAAAAAAATCTATAAATGCATTTTTTTACTCACCGGAGCAGCAAAATGTCCTTTTTTATAATTAATGTTGCCATTTTCCTCTGTGCCTGTGACCACATGTGTTGCTTTGTGTGTTACTCTCGCCTCTCTGCCTCAACAGAATGGAACAGGGTAAACGCTGGGGATAGAGGACATACTGTATGATGGCGAAATGACTACTTTTTTTGTTTTTTACTTTTTAGGAAAAGCGCATGTATGAGACAGAATGTACACTATAGAGATTTACTTTATAGAGTGACAGGGTGCCATAAAGATAAAGACCTGTTTTGGAGCGTTTCTGGGACGCAGATTAAGAGCGATTTACTCGTCTTTGGGAAGCAATTAAGCCTTATTCACACGAAATGTCTGCTGCTATTTATTAGGAGAAGACACAAATACGATTCCTTCTAAGGCCTGTCACAGTGACCGCATTCCAAGGAAGAGGATTCATTAAAAGCAGAAGTGTGTTCTCATGAGGAGAATTTAATAGAATTTTGCACAAAATGGTCACAACGGATAACCAGGAAAATTATTTGTATCAGAATGCTTGAATTAAAACGTGCATCACCTGTCATAAGAGGGAATTTGTTTTGTTTTGTAATATAACAATAGATGAGATATAATATTTTGTCAGTATAGTCAGCCAGCGCTGCAAGGAATGCCAAGTTATCTATGTCCTTTCGCCATCAGTTCCTGTCATACTGTGCTGTTTTTTGTTTGCACATTGACAAAAGTCCTGTTTTTGTTTTAAGTCCTCATTTGATAAAACACCATTCAAGCAACAAGTTTTTTTCTCATGTTTTTTAAATTGTAGGGTAAAAGCTGCTGCTGGCTACTAGTGTGGACTGAATGGGTGGAAACCATGAGGAAATGAAACGCCAGTATTTTGAGGGTAATAGCCTGTCAGCAACATATTGCGGGAAAGAAAAAAAAGGATTATGAACTAGTAAATTTTTGAACAGTGAATGTAATTCAAAATTTTAAATTATGAACTATGAACTGAACTTTGAACTAGTTCGCATAAAAAAGGAACTTTCCCACCACTGGTCTGCTGAATTTCGTTTTTAAAAAAAAATTAAATAAATAAATAAAAATTGTTTCATAGGTTTTGTCTCACTCGACTATTAGAGAGAGAGAAAAGAAGGTTGAATAAGTGCATTTTCATTATCCAAGGACGACACGTATTGAAAAGCTACACACGAAAATATTCATCTTTGTTGTTGTCTCGTATTTGGCTGCCAATTGCATGGTCAGCCCCTCTTTTGATTTAATACAATAGCTTCGAGGGTGATGAAGTATTCCAAGGAAAAGGACAAGATTCTTTTTTTATATAATCATAATGATCTGCATGTAATATAAAAGGCTTTAAAGCAGAGCAGAACCTCGTGTTAATGAAAAGAACCCTTTTACCCAGACCACATCATACTGACCTCATTGATGTTTTTTTTAAATGCTGTTTATGTGTTTTTTGTTTGAGCAGGATGAGTGTGCTGCTTGGCTGCATGAGCTTTGGTGTGCGCTCCCTTGTACAAGCGCACAAGGTGAGTTCACCTGATACAGGTACACTAGACCGATTCAATTTACACTGTGAATGTGTGTTTGTCATTGTCTGTGTGTGTGTGAGAGAGAGAGAGAGAAAGAGAGTGCGTGCCTCCACTAGAGCGTGAATCTAACATTTTATTGCAGTGTGAATGAATGGCAGTGGCCTTAATAGTAAAAACTGGGGTTCCCAGTGTCAGAGCCAGCTGAGATAGCGTGGAGAGCGCACACACACACACACACACACACACACACGCACGCACGCACGCACGCACGCACGCACACACACAAACTCCTGTACACATATTTCAATCTCACATAGATTGTTTTTGTTTTTTTTCAAAATTTTACTAAATTCTTGCAATAAATGACCAAAATTCTTATATCAATGAATGGAAGAGAGGAGGAAATTGCAAACACAATAGAAAATGAGTTATTCTGCAAATCGTTATTGGTATATGTTCCCTGCAAATGACTGGAGACCAGTTTAGGGTGTATTCCACCTTTCGCCCGAAGTCAGCTGGGATAGGCTCCAGCACCCCATGACCCTGAACAGGATGAGGGGTATTCAGAATGGATGGATGGATCGACTTTTAAACTTGTAATATGCTTTTATTGTGCACAGAATGCTACATTTTCCATCGTGGTATGATTGTTAGGAAATGACATGAAAATATATATGATGGATAGAAATATTTTCTTTATAAACAAACAGTTGTATTGGACATCAGAAATGAACATAAGTGACATAAAAACACAAGACAAAACAACACACTACAACAACACATTGCAAGAAAAGTTGTTATCCAGGATCAGTGGAGATGATGTATACAGTACATATTTGCAAGTGTAGGTGATCATAAATATACTAAAGTTGCATTTGAAATGTATATTTGTTATTATTTTGGTATATATAACTTTCAAATGTATACAGTTGTGCCTTGAGATACGAGTGACCTGACATTTGAGTTTTTCGACATACAGCCATCGGTGGACCAACACATGTAGACAGATAATGTAACAATACTCCCATATATACTTTATCCTCTGCGAAGAATGACGAATATTACTGCAGCTTACTGAGAAGTTTTGACAGTCCCCACACCAGAAGGACCAGCACAATAGCCATCAAGTTGAAGTAACACAGGTGACACAAACTGTTTAATTCTTTACATTCTATTCAATTATGTCATTACTGTATGGTTGTATAAAGTGCAACATTATAGAGTGTTTTTTTTCTGATTAAAAACACATTACCAAAGTATTGTTGGGTCTTTATGGGAGGCTGGAACAGATTAATAACATTCTCATTCATTTCAATGGGGAAATATGATTTGGAATATGTTTTCAGGTACGAGCGTGGTCACAGAAGGAATTAAACTCATATCTCAAGGCACCACTGTCAATAAAAAAAAGTTCTTGTCTTAAGCAGCAGGAGTTGCCCTCATTAATATTTAACTGCTCTCATATGCTAATGAGGGAGCATTAACATTGACTTACAAGGTCTTGAGTTACCTTGTCCCTTATTTATGCCTTTGAGAACTTTCTCTTAGTACTTAGGTGGCCTTCTCTGATTCATTAAACATGATTCCATTTTTTAATAGTGATTTTTGTTTCATTAAAAAATACAAGTAACATGATATAATTGACATTTTCAATTTGTTTTCTGTGAGCATGTGCTATTTATTTTCAAAACATTCCCATTGCTCAAGCTGCTACCTGTATAGCTAGTTTGTACTCGAAATGTCAATCTTTTATTTTATTTTTTATTTTTTTTTTAACCAATCAGAATTAAAGTTGGCAAGCTGGTCTGAAAAAGTGACTGGTCAGAGCTAGTTAACCAAACTGTACGTTTAGCAGAAGCTAGCAGCTTCACAGAGAAAAATGTGGATTTGTGCTCAGTTAAACTCTTCTGTTGAATGCTATTAGAAAATGTTTTAGTCAGGGAGGTTATGGTAATAACAGCTTTTTAATGGACTAAGTAACTCTAAACTCTCATATATTTCCTATTCTCTCATTGATGTTTGGAGTTTTTTTTATTTTTTTTTTAACATTTCTAAGCCTTTTATCCACTTTTTTCCCCGAACCATACAAGAAATAATATCGTAGAATAGTATAAATCCCTCCCTGAATCTCTTTGCATACTGTACCATCCTCCCCTCCCCCCCTTTGCTATGTCCCACTGCCTGCAGAGATCTGTCCACTCGGTTAAGATGCTTTTAAAGTGGAGATTATTGTTACCGTCCATGGCATGGCATTATTTAGTACAATAAGACGGGCCTCGCGCTTCTTTGGATGTGTGTATATCTGTGTGTGTGTGTGTGTGTGTGTGTCAAGTGAAGTATGCTCTTGTGACAGCAATGTCCTTGTTTTTGCATGAGTGTGTTCACATCATTCACATTACAAATCAGACGCCTGTTGCCACGGCCTGTCATAGCTTTATGTAACACACACATGCATACACCATCTGGCTCACAAGGCAGAAGTGCAGAAGGCGGGTGGGGTGGTTGGAGAGGGGTCATCAGCTCCTGGTCACTGTCCTAAAGGACAGTGACGAGTGACTGTGTAGGCCCTGGAGGAATACAGTGGGTTAAATTCTATTTCTGTGTGTGTGTTTCTGTACATGTTTAATGCTTTAAATATTAGCGCTTGACACTGACACATGCATTGTCAACACTCGGTGCTCTAGGAGGTCCGAGGATGGTACTACCTGCTCGGGGAGGAAGTTGGCGTGAGGAAGCATCTTAGAGTGCCTGCGCAACACAGCTCACATGACACCGGTAAGAATTGTTCATATACTGAACTATATAGAGCAGCGCACAAAAGCCTTCTACCCCCATTAGCCCTTCACAGGCAAAATACTGTGCCATCATTTTTTATTTCAATCATTTAATTTTAAAAATTCAATGTAAACTTTGAAATCCCAGAAGGTATTATAACAAGGCATTTAAAAAAAAAAAAAAACATCTTTAGTAACATTGAAAAAAATGCAGTCCATTTGTACTAGTTATAGGTGTAACCAACATGAAAACCAGAGAGCTGTCCATCAGTGAGAAAGAAGCAATTGTGACGTTGAGAGAATGGTGGTGAGGTGTTTCAAAAGTCAGCTTCGTAGCGGGTGGAGGGGTGTGGGGCGAGGGGAGCAGTTGCATGACACATGAGGACCGTCCCATGGGAGCTGTTTTGAATTACGATAAAAGATAAAAGAATTACTTGTTTTGCTGAGTTATTGTTTTGAAATCCTCTTTTATCTCGGCCACATTCTAGGGATAAATATTTACCAAACACGTCATACTGTACAAATCCATCTGTGCTTGTATGTGTGACGGGCTTGCGGCTTCTTTGGGCGAAAGGTGTTTTGGCGAGGGATTAAACGGGGAAGAAAGCGAGGGTTTGGGGGAGTGACGAGAGAGAGAGAGCGGGTGGGGTGGGGAGCGAAGTCTTTCTGGACCGAAGCCCGCCGCCGCGTCACACTCGCCATAGAGCGACACGGAGCTTACTCCCGTGGTGCTCGTCTCCTGCTGCTGCTGTGGATCTCCCCTTCACTTTCATGTGCGTGCATGTGTGTGCGTGTGTGTGTCTGTAAGGTCCTCAGTGACGGCAGCCTACTCTAGGTGAGTACTATGTTTGTGTTACCTTCTTTACACAACAGAAGTAAAGTTGCATCCTCTTCATCACTCCCCCCATCATCCACCATTGTGCATCTTTTATTCCTTTTCATCATCCCTAGCTTACTCCCCTCTTCTTTTATTTTGCTCCCAATTGTTTTCCCCCTTTTAGAACCCCGCCCCAGATCACCACCACTCTCTGTCCCTTTATAAGGAGCTTAGTTTACCTACAGTACCTCAAACAACTGCTTGCACAATATAATGCTATCCAATACAAGAGCTGTTTCAAACAACAGTACAATACAATTAGTTTATTATTGTGAATGTTTCTAATATTTTGACTCATGTCACTTAACCTACCCAGGTATCCTCTGTTTGTTTATATGGGAGGTCCTTGGTTTACAAAGGCAAACATGGGATAAGATTACGTTGTCGCCATCCATTTTCTTTACCGCTTGTCCTCACTAGGGTCACGGACTGCTGGAGCCTATCCAAGCTATCGTCGGCCGGGAGGCGGGGTACACCCTGAACCGGTCGCCAGCCACTCGCAGGGTACATAGACACAAACAACCATTCGCACTTACATTCACACCTACGGGCGATTTAGAGTCTTCAATCAACCTACCACGCATGTTTTTGGGATGTGGGAGGAAACCGGAGTGCCCGGAGAAAACCCACACAGGGGGAGAACATGCAAACTCCACACAGACGGGGCCGGGATTTGAACCTCGGTACCCAGAACTGTGAGGCAGCATGTGGTAACACTTATTCAATAATGCAGGTAGGAGTAGAGCACTAGAAGAAGTTAATTTCAATGGAAAACAAGCACATCTGGCTTCAGATTGTGATCATCTCATGCAGTGGTAATACTTGCCCCACTACTGTCTCATCAGATTCATGTGCCAGTGTGTTCTCTCTCTCTCTCTCTCTCTCTCTCTCTCTCTCGCTCTCTCTGTCGCTCTCTAGCTATCTAGCGATCTATTTATCTATCGATCGATTGATCGATAGATAAATCGAACGATCGGTGCATACTCATGCATTTGAATGTTACCAGGCCAGCTGGCAGAATGTAGGCCATGGAACTGCAGCACAATGCACAAACACGGAAATGTTCAAATTCACATTTAGTATGATACAACTGTATGTGCGTGCGTGTGCCTTCCCTCCTGGTCCATCTGTGGGATCATGCTTCCAGTTAGTCTTCAGTCTGTTGCGTTATTGTGACAATGTTTAGAGAAACGCTAGCTGTCCACCTCCATGTTTATTACAATGATGACAGTCTAAACAGTTTATCAGCAGCGGGGAATTCCAGAGTGTGACGGGCCGGTGCAGTTCCTAGAGTGTGTGCACTCACTGGGCCACGAAATAAGAGCTCTATCATAAAATCTGCATGGACAAAGATAATGCTGTGGTTTTAGTTTGGTCTAAATATAATAACATATCAACATTGAAAGAAATAAAAACTATGCGGGCCGACTGGTTAGCACATCTGCCTCACAGTTCTGAGGACCCGGGTTCAAATCCAGCCTCGCCTGTGTGGAGTTTTCCCGTTCTCCCCGTGCCTGCGTGGGTTTTCTCCAGGTACTCCGGTTTCCTCCCACATCCCAAAAACATGCATGGTAGGTTAATTGAAGATTCTAAATTGCCCATAGGTGTGAATGTGAGTGCGAATGGTTGTTTGTTTGTGTCCTGCAATTGGCTGGCAACCAGTTCAGGGTGTACCCCCCCTCTCGCCTAAAGAAAGCTAGCATAGGCTCCAGCACACCCGCAACCCTAGTGAGGATAAGCGGTACAGAAAATGGATGAATGGATATAATCAATGTTATATATCAATATTAAAATACATAATAATATACAGTATAAATAAAAAAAGATTTAAAACACATTTTGAAATTCCAATGCGACTCAAAATGATAAAGATTGATGATGATGAGCATCGTATAATGTTATTTTGTGTGTGTGTGTGTGTGTGTGTGGGGGGGGGGGTTATCGTGACTCAAAACAACAACATTCATTCCTTGAACAAAAATGAGTGGAGCAGAAGAACAAGAAGGCTGGGAAGAGATGGACAGCACTGTACAACTTGCATGTTTAAAAGTGGGAGGCACGGTTCAGTGGTGTTTTAATTGGCGATTCCTCAGAAAATACTTTTTCATACCATTTTTGCACAAAATGTAATGAGTTCGCTCTCCCTTCTTCACAATTTTAACAATAATTATCACATTTTCACTACAAATAAACAAAAAGAGTATTTTGGGGGGTTCTTTGTCCCAGTCAAACTGTCAGTCTGTCCGCGTGGTTCCTTATCTCCCAGACGATGACAGTTAATTACACTGTTGGTCTGCAAAAAAGCCCTGCCTCCTAACTCCAATTGAGTGTGTGCCAAGAGGCGGAACCCTCAAATTTGTGTGTGAGTGAGTGGCAGCCAAACATTCCTCAAATGCAGAAAAATGACACGGCAATTGTTTTTTTAATTTATTTTTTGGAGAAGAAGAATGATGGTACATGCAAATACTAACCCTATAGATGCTATCCAGCTTATTGGTGAAGTTAACATATTAAAATCAAGCTTAAGTTTTGTACTGATGCATATAAGTAATGAAGTGTTTGTACTTCACTGCAGTGACACACGTATCAGTGGAGTGCTCCTTGTATTGTAAATAATGAATGGACGAGGTGCTCCCTTCGAACACTTTCCTTGCTGGTTTAGCATGTGGACTACTTAAGAGTACTCATCAGTGCTTGCTGCTGTGTGAGCGGATTTTTACCCCCTGTCGATGCATATATTAAAAATGTCTGTTTCACTTTTTAAAATGGACAACTGGATGTATTTATACACATGGACAAATGAAATGCTGGGCCTGGGAAAAAACAGCCTGATTATTTGTTTTAGTCGAGTACTGTTAGTGGTGGTCTTTCTGTTTCGTGTTACAATTTTGGCTTTGTTTTGTATTTGGACTTTATGTCCTTGTGGTTTTTTTCCCGCATATTTGTGTGCCCACCTGGCATTCATTAGTTTATTCCATGTTTTTATTACCATTGCTTGTCTTTCCTGTTTATTGTAGCCCACAAGCATACATCCGATCCAAAGCTGCTCATCTTTTTTATTTTTCACTTTATTTGGAACATATCGTCTCTAGCCAACAAAAAGCCACAATTATTTCTTCAATCATACCATTTATTTATTTAGTTAGTAGTTGGTTAGTTCGTTGGACAGCAACAAATATTCATATTTTGTGTTTTTACAACAGTGCTTGAGATCTCAAATTGGACCAGAAAAACCAATACATTCCTCTTCATTTTTGACAAATGTAGGACATTTTTTTCTAAATGAATGATAATGATGAATGAGGAATGAGGCTGAAACCAGCAGCACAGCGGCCCAGTAGTTAGCGCGTCTACATCACAGTTGTGGTTCAGTGTTCAAATCTTGTTTAGATTTTTCTCCCTGTGCTTGCTTGGGTTTTCTCAGAGTACTCCAGCTACCCTCCCACATTCCAAAAACATTAAAGACTCTAAATTGTCCATAGGCGGGAATGTGAATGGTTGTTTGTCTATAAGTCTTCAATTGGCTGGTGAACAGTCCAGGGTGTACACCTCCTTTTGCCCAAAGTGAGCTGGGAGAGGCTTCATACTCATGCACGATCCTGATGTCAACAAGCGCTATAGAAGAGTTGTCAAACCTTTTACACCAAGTGGATGGATGGGTTGATGCAATCTGTAATTTAGCAACAGCACCACTAGTTAAAGCAACCACAATGTAATTGCGCTGTTGTTCTTTTCTGCAATGTAACATGAGAAAATACACAATACATGGCATAGATAATGGTCGTCTCCGGGAACAGTTACATCCCCATGCGCAAACGTGTGAGTGGCCATGTTTTGTCAATCACCTTCCTCCTGGAGCCCAATGAAATACATTTCGTTAATTGACTATGGAGCAAGTTAATGACCAATTAATCGATTACATTATTTTGGGAGAATCACTATGAATGTTGCGAACTCTTGTTTCCATGGCAATATTGTAGTAAGCAAAGTAATTTTGCCGTTTTTCCGGCATTGATGTAGCTTAGCTTCCACTGCTGCTGTCATGTTGTCCTTTGAGAGTGAATCAAGATCAATTGTATTCCATACGCACCAACAATCAATTAATATCCTCCAATACAATATTGCTGCAATATCCTGTTTTTAGCCACCAAACTCATTGAATCACCACGGCACCATTTGCTCGTTTTTGCCAAGTAGTCCAGTTAAAATATAGTTAAAACTTATTTTTAATACGTATGTATGTATATATATATATATATATATATATATATATATATATATATATGTAGTTTAAAAAAAAAAAATTGCAGCATGGCAGAGGTCTGGGCTCCATTGAATGCTATTTTGATTTCTACTTTGACATGTCTCTAGTCTTGTGCCATTGACTACCCTCAGGTTCTTTCAGTCTGAGTGTTAGCATCGTTTTTTTCCCCCCACATTTCTTTCCCGAAACCCATCGTGACATGGCTGCCATGATGCTCCCCGGCTTATCGGCACTGGAAATGAAATGTGTCAGGCGTGGGCCGGCTGCATGCGGCATGCCCAAGAGTCATGGCAGTCTTTTAATGTAGCGCGGTCATGTGATAAATGAATCAGTTGCTTAGTGGGCTCTTTAGTTATTCACAAGCCAAAGCCACAAAACAGCCGGCAGAATTTAATATGTATTGTTAGGTCAGATCTCTGTCATTTTTTATATGTTATTGGTGTTTTAGCCAGTCGTGTGTAGAGAACGTAAGCATTCTAGACTTTTGTATTAGAATATGTATGTGTTCTATTTTTGTGCTGTCCCTGGTGCAACATATTTGGCCATGTGGATTTATTAAATAATACAAGTGAGTTGTTTTCTTGTATTTTGGAGGGAATTTCAATGCTGAGATAATGTATCATTCTTTTCAACTGTAACAAACTGATAGAAACAGAAGCTGTCTATGTTTCGTAATGTGTTCCTCTCAGGTCAAGCCTTCAGGTTTTAGAACAGAAGAACATTGTTTTTTTTTAAATTTAAATTTACCTGAAAAAATCCAACTAGCAAGCTCTTGCTCCTTAGAGCTTAAGTAGTAGTACAGGAAAGCGTGCATAAAATGGCTCATTCAGAAATATTAGTTGTGGTTAATTCGCAAATTCACCTACTCACAGATGTTTGGGGGAACCTAGCCTCTGTTATTCTCAGAAAAACTCCATACTTATTGTATTCAGCAGGAGTGGATAGATGGGATGGCGTCACCCATGTTTGCTGCTTTGGTGCACGATAGTTTTGCCAAATTAGGACTAAACACTATCATCATCATCAGAAATTTTTACGTGTACTTACAGGCAGTGTACATTGTGTCTCTGTGTGCTTAGTTGCAAGCTGTTTTCTGTACTGTATCTTTTAGGGTAGGCCTATAGTAATGTTCAGATATATTTTTAAGCATTGGAAATGTTATCAAATTGTTTTGGAATTATAGTTTTTATTGTATATTCATGGTTTAAACTATTTATATAGGCAATTCTAATTACTTTTAGGACGCGTGCATTATTCGGGGAATTTTGCTATTTGCGGTCAGGCTCTGAGACCCCTATCCTGCGCCATTAGCGGCGGTCCACTGTGATTTCATACAATTGCAATCCAGTCATTTGCCCATTGTCAATCAAGATTTCCATCTTTACCGAGTACACAATGCAGCCTTGTTTATACGAATGCTTCATTGACAAAATTCAAAGGCCTCCAAATCTTTACAAAGGATCAATCAACTGTTTTGGACTGGCACAGCATGGGAGGTGTCCACCCCTGTTATAGAAAGTAGGTAATTTTTGTTCGCTATGGCAATGTCCAGTGTACACTATTGTACCATCAAAAGGACTACATCAAATATTGCTACACCAGTGTTGCTGTACAGCTGCTGTTCACACTCATCAAATCAAATCAAATTAGTTGGTTGACAAAACAGCAGTGTGGCCATCGTCCATTGTTTTTAAGTCAACAGTTTAATTGATGCATTTGCAATAATCTTTTCATTGATGTAGAAACGGTGTAGTGCTACAAGTCTCCGCTTTTGCCATCAAGAGTTTGTTTTGTTTGTAGTTGTTGGAAGGTGAAAAGCGGGAGCGAGTGTCAAGTGGATGAGTGATCTTGACAAGAGTCGAGTCGACTTGTTCACGCTGGAAGACTGCCAACATCTTTATTTCTTTTCTTTGTTTTTCCTTCTCTAATCTTCCCTTTCCCCCCCTTATTGCCTCGGGTGTATACTTTTCCCACTGGCCACTGCCTCCACCGTTTATTGTCGCTCCGACTCTCCCTCTGTTTTGATGTCATTCATGCTTCCAGCTGCTTCCACGCCATCGTGCCCGATGTCCTAAGCAGACAAAAGGCTTCACTCCTGGGCCTGACGCCAGCCAGGTTGCCCCCACTCTCGTTCCTTGCCGGACCCCTGAAGTTTTCCAATTCAGACGGAATCTTCTTTTTTGTTGTTGTTGCTGTTTAATCTTCTGCATTTCCATGGTGACCGCAGCCTGGAGACTGGACCATGTACTGTGGGTTAGCCCAAAACTTGTCCAAAAGTAATGTGTGTAATTTTCTTTTGTCAGTGTACACAGTGTTTTGCCTCCATTTGAACTTTACCAAATACTATATTACTTAGTATTTATAACTTTACATTTTTGCACCCTACTTTTGTTTGTATTATTTTCCTTAACCCTAAAATTGATAACCATTACAGTATTAAAAAGACCTCTTTGTATAATGCAGTGCAGTTACACACCACTGCAGACTACAGTCCTCTGTGCTGGGTGCCTCAGACTAGTACTGTAAATGACTGATCATAAAATGTTTGCAAAATTAAATGTGGTAGTCGTAAGTGACTATTGTTTACTCATACTGGGAGGGGCTGAAAATCACCCAATGTTTCAGAGAAACATGAAAATACACATCAAATTCTATAAACGAGTCTAGTTTCCTCGATTCATTTTTTGCAGATTACCATGACAACTGCGAATAGACATAAAGAAAAAAACAATTTTTTTAGCAAGCGCATTTGTATTGTTTTTATTGAGATTGTAAAAGTTAAAAAAATACTCAGGCAATTATGCTATTAGGCTGAGAATATGTTGTATTAACATTTCCCATGTTCTGTGGCATATGGTTAATAAGGCAGAGCTTTTGCTACAGCTCGTTTTGAACATCATTACATTGGGCTGGCTATATTGTGTTGCCCATCAGCAAGCTTTTCGAAGTTGTCAAAGCAGAGTGAAGCATCTTAGGCGTGGTCCTTTGAAGAGTCAGGGACTTGATTTGCCAGTGAACGGGTTATTTCATGAATTAAATATTCATCATTTTCATCATTAACGTTTTACATCATTATAGTCATGTAGTCACTGACTCTAAAGTTTACTCTAATTATATACAATATACAGGTATATAAAATATGACAAACTATAACAATACAATTATTTTATCATAATAAAATCATTTATAGACAAATACTAATAAGTAAAATATACAAAATATAAAAAAGAAAAAAAAAGAAATAATAAATAGTAAAGATAAATTAAATCAATAATAACAATTAGTCAAACATTCGACAAAAGCTTCTTTATTAACATACTGAAAGTCTATTTATAATAACGTGGTATTTGTTTATATTATTATTATCCATCCATCCTCTTAGCCGCTTAACATCACTAGGGTCTCTGGTGTGCTCGACCCTGAACTGGTCGCCAGCCAGTCGCAGGGCACATATAAACAAATAACCATTCACACTACCATTCACACCTACAGACAATTTAGAGCAGGGGTATAAAACTCATTCTTGTCACGGGCCACGTTGTAGTTACGATTTCCCTCAGAGGACCGCTACGATTGTGAAACCAAATAAATGGTTAATCGCCTCATATTATTGCATATACACAAGAAATAGATGAATAACCAATTCTGAAATTAGAAGTCAAGGATACTAGGTTGTTCAGTTATTGTAAAAACCCAAAAAGGGGGATTGGTAACAAAAAATGCTTACAATATTTTAACATTATTTATTACACATGACAATTTAAAATGTTGGTACAGATTTTAGCAAGAGTCACAGGAGTTGATGCACATGATTTGCTTCGCAGGCCGGATCTGGCCCCAGGGCCTTGAGTTTGCCACCTGTGATTTAGCGTCTTCAGTTAACCTACCATGCATGCTTTTGGAATGTGGTAGGAAAACGGTGTACCCGTAGAAAACCCGCACTGGCATGGGGAGAAAATGCTAACTCCATACAGGAAGGCCCGATTCCGGATTTGAACCCACGACCACAGATGTGCTAACCAGTCGGCCACCGTGCCGCCTAGTTATCCTATAATTATATATTTACTGGATATTATAGACCAGAGGAAATACATTTTGTATATATGAAAAATCAATCCATGTGTACCTCGTGAAGTGCCCGGTGTAATTAGGAGGTGTAGTCTCATCTCATAGTCAGTTGATGGAGATGTGACAGAAAAAGGGCGTGGCATTCTCGGGAAGATGGTTTGAGGGGATTTGCCTTTTCTTTTAGGAAGTCAACTCGGAACTTTGCGAGAAGAGGCGGACAAAGTGATGAACGGGCTGTAAACACAGAAAGGCGGAATAGGCAGCGAGGCGAAAATCCACATTGTGACCCGTGTGCTGAATGCAGCCTTTATGAGCATTAGTTAAAAGAGACACATGAGGCGGGAGTCTCCTGTAGCCATGGCAACCCTCCCAGGAGCCCTCTGACGGACGGATAATAGAGTGAGAGAGGAGTTCCTTTTCTCTTCTTTACCCCTCCCTCCTCTTCCCTCCCTCTCACTTGTTCTCCCTCGCACACCTCCTCTCTTGGGCACTTTTGTGAGATCCTCGCATCTTGTGGGATTTTACCAAACTGTGCGTTGTCTTTTTTTTTTCTTTTTTTTTTTTTTTTTTAAAGTTTGGTCGCTGAAAAGTTTAAATCCCAGTCTGGCTGGGCAGCGCTCGCCTTAATTACCCTCCCCTTATCTGAGACACTTTTTTATGGACTCTCAGAACTATTTTGGGGTCTTTTGCATCCAGAAGGTGAATTTGTGGCAGCAGAAATGTGCTCCAAAGGCACAGTGTCAGCCCGTGATTCCTTTGTCTACATTTCAGAGGCCGTGCTGTCGAACCATGGTGCTGCCCCTGAGACACACCGACCTGAGAATATGCAATGTTTAACGGTGAGTAGGGCACCTTTCATTACTTTTCTTAATTTATGTAAAAGCTTCATTCATCTAGTTTTACTTTTTATGTTTTTTGTTTTGGTTGTTTTCGCATTTGTGCAAAGTCACGGATGCTGAGACCGATAACCCCTGACATGGCTCGGTGTTCAACAAACTCATCATACATAAACACACCCTCACTACGTTACGTTATCGGCCGTGTGAGTTCCGTGTCATACATTCCCAGCCACCGTGGCAACTAATCGAATTTGGTCTTGGAGAAATGAGCGGCAAAAAGAACATGGAAAAAAAGAAGAAGAAAACGGAAAAAAAGGCCCCCATACTTCGCTGAAGATGCATGTCAAGACGCCTGTTTGCATGTGACTCATACGTGAAGCGGAATGACGGCTTGTTATGAGAGACGCTAAGTTGTTTACATGACGCTGTAGTAAAAAGCGAGCGCTTTTCCTTTGGATGTTTCTAAAGGTTCCTGTACAGACAACAGTTCTCGCTGTAAACACTGTAATGTGGATGCCAGGCCAGTAAAGGGGGTCCTCTCTTACGCTAATTGTTACGACAACTGACTAGTTTATGCAGCGGCGTGAGAATAAGTGGTCACACGACACAAGACTCAGTTACTGCCATAGTTACTTTTTTTTTCACTTGATTGTTTAATATTTATGGCATATAAGTATTTGTCATGTAAATATGTAATGTAATTAGGACACTACTGCTTTGTTAGCATAGGTTAGTGATATATTACGTTCGGATTTAATTCCAAATTTGATTTAATTCCAAATTCGTTCCAAATTTGGGTTACATTGCCGCCGTAGCTATGTAACTCAAAGAGCGAAACTAAACTAAAAAGAGTACTCTGTATGATGCAGTGCAATTGCACACCACTGCAGACAACAGTTGCTTGTGCTTGGTCCAGCGGACAATGACGAGAAATGATTGATCATTAAATGCCGAACGTGAGGCGTTCTCCAACATGGCATGATTATGTGGTGAACACAATGCGCATGTGCACGAGCTGCTTGTCCCCTTGGATCTTATCCTAAATTGTCTTTTGAATAACCTTCATTGGCGTATACGTGGGGTCCTCGGTTTACGATCCGTCTCCTTCTGATCCTACTGTACGGTATGGCAGGAAAGTAACCGGATTTTGTACAAAAGTCGTAACGCGCCATTCTCATCACTAACCTATGCTAAAGTATCAGATAAGTCATAATTGCAGTAAATATTTGTATGAAAAACACTGCTAGGCTACATATATATGCAATCCAATGAAAAACAGTCGGTAGGTTGGTGACAAGTGACAACGCATTTTTGGAGCTGTTGCCCAAAGTACTTCATTGCGTACTATTCGTAACCTTGAAACATTGTACTGCATGTCTGTATTGTTGTTGACAAAGGTACAGTTTGAGAGCTACTGTACAGTAAATACTGTGCACAAATCAGCACTGCCAGTATTGTTTTAGTTGCTGTACTGCTTGAAATAAGCATCAGAAAATGGGCACAGGATGAAATAGATGTCAAACTGCAAAAATGTGTGCTCTGTAGTCTTTCCCTTGAAACGTACTAATGAATTAGAGCAAATGATGGCAAAAACATGGCCTCTTCTGCTGTATGGAGGCTAGCTAGGGGTCATGCATCAATTTAAAAATGACAGTGGAAGAGCCTGTCAGCTGTTTGGATACATTTTTAGTTGTATAGCTGCTGAGACCATCTGCTGTTGAACTTCATTGGGAGCATGTGATGTGTAACTGAGTTTTGGCTTGGATGACCTGATGCTTAATCTCCTTATGCTTTTGTGGATTCACTCCCGGGTTGTTCCCCGTAGTCCGAAGACGACCATGTGATTGTAACTGGTTGATTGAATGGTATGCTTTCCAGACTGACAGCTATTAGAGAGCCTACTGCACAGGTTAAGCCGTATAGATGCTTGATCGTTTTCGAGTCGAGTATTTGCATCATGAAACCCAATTACCTGGAGCGCTTGCGGGGTTTCCCACCGGTCTAGTATTGAGCCTTTAAGGTCAACGTATTTCTTTCTCATATTCAATTCCTCGTAAGGGTGCTTACATTAATAACAATTTAAAAAAAAAATAATTCTGTTGAGTAAGATTTTGATGTTGATTAAAACTAAAATCGGCATGCTGATTCCAAAATTGCAGTCAGTTTTTTTTCTAGCACGCCAGTTTTTTTTTTCTCCCCACAGTTTACCCTGCAGATAAGTAAAATTCCATTGATTAGCTGTAGTAAGACTTGCCAGTTGATTACGTTTGGACTCATCTACAGCTACATGGCAACTTGTTTGTGCAGTCACAATTGAGACAGTCCGGTGAGAGGTGTGTGCAGCTCCCAATAGGTCAGTACTATCGATAACTGCAAACAGAAAGCTAGCATAGTAGGAATTAAGAGGATTTGTGCCATATCCTTTACCAAACATAATAGTGTTAAGTAAACATTGCTGTCATGCCTGTTTCTTTCACATTTTATTGTATGTCAGTATTTGAAAACAGGCACATATCTGTTAAGTACAGTATTTTTCATATTTTTTAAGAAAACGGGGATTTATAGTTAAAAAATATTTACGTGATAGAGAAAAACTGAGATCAGTTTTGGATTCTGCACCCCAAAATGAGTTAAAAACAGCTGTCAAACCTAACTCAACAAAAATTGTGTTCCCCAGTGTAATCTGTTCTCAATTGCCCTACCTAGATAAATAAAGGTTAAATAAAAAAAATGCTGTGCTTCCCCCTCTCCTTTTTTTTTTTTTTTTTTAATCAGACATACTTTCCAACCAGTTGTCATCAAGTTTTATGGAAAGATTGTTGTACAATATATCACAGCAAGAACATTATTGATTTTTCTTTTTCCCACCATATCTGATGCTCCTGGTAGCATCTGGCCTCTTATGTGTCCAACCACATTTGTGAGTGGAGGCTGCCTTCCTTCCTTCTCCAGGCCTCGCTCGTTTTCCCTCTTTTATCTCATGGATCAGAGCAACAGATGATTGTGGCATTTGTGTCAGGACGGTCTCACGGGAGAGTGGAGGGAGGGGCAAAGTACATTCACAAGCGAAATTAGAGGAGGAATGGAAAAGCTTTTTAGACTTTATTCTGTTTTTTTTCTCCCTGTGTTACTTTATCATTGGTTCTCCTCTTTACTTCTCACGGCCGTGGCCCCCCTCCTGTGATGTGCGGCACCACTCTCCTTTTATGTTGACGATACAAACGTTTTTAAGGGCTTTACCCAAGTCTCATTGTGGGCTTTTGGCACTTGAGATGTTGGTCTTGATAACACTTGATCTACTCCATAAAATCACAAGGTTATTCAATGAACATTATAGCTACTATTCAGTGTTTTGCTTCTTTTTTGGGATGTTTTTTTATGTACATTCAATCAATTTAAAAGAGAATGTAAAACAAAAAACAAATTAAAAAAAACAAACATTTTGCGTTGTTTGCCTCCTGTCCTGTGGGCTGCAGTAATGCATTTTTACATTGGCCAACTGCTACACACAGCAACATAAGCCACATAAATTCCCTGACCAGCACTTTCACCTGGGTCTGCGCTGAAATTCTATGCAATCCTCCTCTGCCTATGCACCACCCCTAATCTTGCTCGGGGTTTAACTAACCAACTAGCTTGCTAACTAACCAACAAACCATGAAACGTAACCTTGTGTCTCACGATTCAAGTGTAAACCGTTTTTAATCGGCATGCAACTAAGAAAACAGTAACAATGGATGCATTATTTTAAAGAAATGAAATGATTTATGATGTACTTGAATCAAGCCATTAAAATATTGTATAAATACTTTTTTAAAAATAGAAACATATCTACATGAAGTATGAACAAGAAAGATCTTGTTTTAAATAATAATAATTACAATAATACAATAACTAAAGATAAATGCGAGGTCAATCAAACTGCATTATAGATCTGTAACTGAATTTTAGTTCCAGCTTCGGTTGCACTATTTGATCCTTTTGAATAATTTAAATTTTCATATATACGTAGCATTTAGCCCACATTTATTTATGTATTTTGTATGGACTTTTTCAAGACTTACTGCATAATTCTCTCCCAAAATGATCGTCCCCATTGACCGAAGCAGCAGAGGCTTCGCGAGTATTATCAGCCGTTGCACACTGGTCGCCGCGTCCCTCTGCATCACTTTTCTTGTCGACTAGCATTAACTCCTGATCTGTCACTGTGATAATGTCTCTGACACATTTGTCTGCCGGCCAAGTATCAGAGCGAAGGGCGAGGAAAGCTGCGAAGCGGGAGTTTGGATCTCCCCGAACGACGAAGATTATTATTGGTACACAACTCTGATACGTGTCATGGCTTGTTCTTATTACCATTTTCAAATGCACTAGTTCCCCTCAAAGAACCACGGCACAGGTGGGAGAACGGGGTCACCCGTTAATAGAGTGATTTGACCTGCTGTCATTTCCTGCCCTTGACAAAGCCTTAAAATCCCAGTGCAGATGATCCAGCCATGGGAGTGCATTTGCTGTGTTGTACCCGACAAACAGACAAATTCAATCAAATGACCAATTATCTGCAGCTCATTTGTAATTGATTTCGGGTGATGGATCACCTGCCGCTGTATGCGCCGGAAATTTCTATGTGCATTCTGCTTGTATTATTATCAGGTTTGAGAGTCACAGCGGTCCGAAAAGGTTTGCTTGTTAGCACTCTCCTGATTATTGTTCAATATCAGGACCGTAATGAAAATATTGGAAATAGAAATATTTTGCTGTCACCATGATAAGACCTTTATTAACTGCACAGGCACTTTTTTAAGTATCATTTGAACATGTTACTGTTATATAGTGGAAGATGATTATCTTTTTGAAAACAATATTACTATAATATTAATAACATGATAAAACAATTAAACCACAGGCGTCAAACTCATGGCCCGGGGGCCAGATCTGGGGCACCATATCATTTTATGTGGCCCGCAAACGCAAACTTCATGTTTCTTGCGAAAATATCAAAATTATAAATTGTCTTCACTTGTAATATTGTTGAGATATTGAAAGCATTTTTTGTTCCCCATCACGCTGTTAAAATAAAAGTTGTAATAGGTGAAAACATGTTTATATAGGCTTCTGATTTCAAAAATAGTTATCCATAAATTTGTTGTGTATATATAAATATATGAAGCGATAATTCATTTATATGGGTTCACAGTCATAACGGCCCTCAGAGGGAAGTCAGGACTACGATGTGGCCGTGACAAAAATGAGTTTGACACCCCTGAATTAAACAGGAATTTGAATTGAATTGAATTGAAGTTTGTTGTTTTTGTCCACTTAATTGACAAATTAGTAGTAGCACGCAATAATAATAACCTTTTCTAGGCACTCAAAAATACTTTGCAATCACACACATTATTCATTCACTCACACCTGGTGGTGATAGGCTACTTGTTTAGCCACAGCCGCCCTAGGGCAGTCTGACGAAAGCGTGGCTGCCATTCTGTGGCCCCTCCGACCACCACCAAACATTCATTCATCACAAAAAAAAAAATCACAGGTGTCACACCCATATTTTTCCTTGCAAGTTTGGTTAAACTCCAAATTTTCAGAATTTCGAGTTCGCTGTTTCGCCAAATAAGTAGTAGGGTGCACTACATTTTAAATTGGCACACAAGTGTTAGCCACTGTAAAATATACAGCGAATAAAACACTACATTTCCATAACATGGTGATTACAAGTCGTGAAATATGCCTGCCAGTTGCTCTACCTTTTAAAAATGTGATAATGGCCAAAGTACTGTAGCTTGTAGCTGTTAAGCGATTAATGCTACTAATCAGTCGACCCGACTGTATGGCCTTCCAGTTCCTCCTATTCCGTCCACTTTCTATCACGCTCGCCGCATTAGTGGTAAACTGGAGCCTATCCCAGCTGATTTTAGGCAAGGAGGTACACCCTGCACTGGTCGCCAGCCAATCGCAGGCCACATATAGACAAACAGCTATTTGCACTGACATTCACACCTAAAGACAGTTTAGTCTTCAATGAATCTACCATGCATGTTTTTGCAATTGGTGAGAAAGCTGGAGTGCCTGCAGAAAACCCACACAAGAACAGGGAGAACAAACTCCACACAGGGATTTCAACCCCGAAACTCAAAACAGTGAGACAGATGTGATAACCACTTGTCTATTATGTTGCCTATCTTTTTTTTGTTTCAAATGTAACATTTTTATCCCAAAACAGATTTTTTTTTCATCTTTTGGGGCAATACATTCCACTTGGACAGTTGTCTCACATCCCTCTCTTTTGGAACAATGTGACCTTCAAAATGTTGGAACTGCTGTGTCGGTTTGAATGCGTGTGAGGGCGCCTCCTCCTTTGATAGCTTCTTTTTTACATCCGGGAGAGCGCGAACCCACACCACTAAAGACCAGATTGGCCTCATCTGGCGGGCAGACAAGCATTTCAATCTCCTCTCCCTGAGACATGCTTTTCTTCTCGCCCTCTAATCCGTCCTTCTGCCCATTTAGAGGTGAACAGCGCCGTGTGAAAGCGAGACAAAAGTGTTTTTTGTGCGCTTGACGTGGTAACCTTAGCCCCTTTTCAAAAAGGCAAACAGGGAAAAGCTGCCATTACCGCCGCTAGGAGGGGATCTTAGGAAAATGGGCCCTCTGTGGCCTCTTTATTAGCGCTTTACAGACTGACAGTGCTCTCTCTCTTTTTATGTTCCTTCTCTGTCAGTGTTTCATTCCATGGGACTGCTAATGCCAGTGACAGACATGAAAAGACACAAACCATTAATTAATGGGGTTTGCGCCTGCTCGCACTGGTTGCTGTCTCGTGTGTGCGCAAATTGGACGAGGCGATGTTCACAACTACGTTGAACTTTTGCAGAAGGGTCATGCGTAGGCCAAGTACCAGTAACTTTGGCACATATTCAGATAAAAATGCGAATTGTGAAATTTGTTTTCACTTTGGTCTGTTTGAGCCACTGAGGTGTGACTGACGCAGTCCACCTCGGTTCACCTCAAAATGGGACCCTCCATTCATTCATATCATCTTTTGGGAACGAGGATGTAGGTTGCTAACATACGAGCAGAAAGAAATTTCAACTAAATTAAATTAAGAACTCATTAAATAAAAAGAAAAACGTTCTAATTCGACAAAACTACATTTCACACAAAGTTTTAATCAAAACCTCTTAAGTCAAACACTCAACTTCTTTTAGTAGAGTCGGAATTCTGTCAGCATGGTAAAAAACAAAACAAAAAAAGCAGTAACTGGAGACACCGCCTTTATCATTCAAGTGAAGTTGTTTTTAATTAATTTAAAATTTATTATTAATCATGGTTAAATTATTTTTACACTTGTATCGTTACACATGTTCATATTCAACTAAAGAAGGTTTTATAATGATGACACTTGGACCCTGGAAAATGTTTTATGTTTCCATTATTTCCTTTTCAGAAATGTAGTTTCGAAATACTAACTAATCAGTTTTGGGTCTTGGCGGAGGTCCTTTCTCTACAAATTGGCATTCTAATTGATGTATTTGTTAAAATCAGATTACCTCCACTTTCCCATGGGTGGTGAAATTAAAAACCAAAATACAAGTGCTGTTTGGATAACTGGAAGAGGAGGAGCGATTGTCAGAGATTCGCAGAGCTGTGACTTTCCGTACAATGTGGTCGGCAGGGGAGGGGGTGGGGGCTTGAAAGGAAAAGCAGAGGAAATATGGAAGGTGAAAACATAACAAACAAGTCTGGATAGAGGTCGAAGGAAGTGTCTACTCACTTGCGTCACAGTCCACAAGTGGTGCTCGCTTGCATTTTTCGGCTGCGTAACAAAAAATAAAATAAAAATCATTCCATCTCATTCACACACTTGTTGCTCAGACTTTCATCATAACTGTGCGTGTGTATCTGTAAAAGTGATCTGCAGCACCTATGTGAAGCTCATAGTGTGGACTCAGGAAGCAAATGAGCCTTATCGCAGGCAGACACTCAAACCTATGTGGCCCGTGGAGGTTGGCGAGGTATGCGTGGGTCCATGTGTGCATTTATGAGTGTGAGTGTGTGTGTGTGTGTGTGTGCGTGTGTGTATGGGGGGTTTCGGTGCTGCTGGTGGTGGTGGGAGGAACTTCCTCCTATTCTTCTGCTGCTGAAGAGTTCCCATGAGCGCCCCTGCCAGCCAGCGAGACAGTGGCCTGAGCGCCAGTCTCGCCTCCGCGTCGCCGGCGGTCCATGCAAGCGGAGCTCAGGAGGCCAGAGAGCAACAATCTGGAAGACGAAGGCACTGAAGAAGTTGCAACCTTGATTGGCATCTTTACCACCAATCATTAAATGGAACATAGTTCAACACGTGGAGCGACAAACTTGGGGATTTGACATTATCCATACAAAAAAAGTCCAACTGAGGGAAGGCCGAGATGATCCACAACACACTCAAGTCCCCCCAGGAGGAGGAAGAGGAGGAGGACGAGGTGCAAAGTCCCATCCGCACGCATTCGGCAGCGCAGAGGCGGCTGTGGAGGTACTCGGGCTACAGGGGCACCAGACGGCCCGAGACTCAGCGGCGAAGTGTGTGCGTGCTCTCGGCAGACTTGAACGGGACGACGGGAGGAGGAGGAGGGGGCGTGATGCACACCATTCACGGGCTGTGTCACCTCTGCATCGGATGTAGGCTTCCACAGGTGTGTGCATGTGTTTGTGTGTCAGGCTTCAAAGTGGTCAGAACAGCGCCTCAGGCTACAGATGCAACACAAGACCTCAAAAACCCACCTATTCTACCGTGTGATTATTACTCTGGGGCAGCACGGTGATAAAATGGTTAGCAGGTCTGCATCACAGTTCTGGGAGTTCGCATGCTCTCCCTGTGCTTGCATTGTTTATTATTATTATTATTATTTTTTATCCTTTTGCAGGTAGCGTACTCTGCCTTCCTCCCACATTCCGAAATTCAATTTACACTATTCTGCATATATATTTTCTGTCGCACACCACACACAGAACTGAATCACACACATACAGGCATAGAAGGAAATATGTCAATAAAAGGACCCCTTGAGCTGGGGGAGTAGGGACAGCAAATTGTTCCAGGGCTCAAGGGCACTTCTATTGTAGCCAAAAAGCAGACAAGTTGCCATTTTTACAACCGTGACCTTTTGGCTCCAAAGCCCAAGTCTTTACAGATGTTACTGCCACCCCATAATGAGGATAATCGGTAAAGAAAATGTATCCAGGGATGCACTATCACTGTGGTTTGCATTGATTTATCATGCAATACACTGAGAGTTCTACTATTTTGATTACCTCATTTAAGTGTTGGTACACACACACACACACACACACACTGATAATTTAAAGGTAGCCATGCCAACAAAATCAAAAATATTTTCTGCTGTTTTATGCATAACATCGGTCCAAATGAGTCTGTGACATGGTTTGAGTTTGACATCTATGTGGTTTGTCGATTGAATGCACAAGGCAATAAACGAGTAAGGCTTGCAAAATGACCAGATCGGATTTCTGTGTGTTTGTGACACAGACTCATCGATTCATATTGGCAACCGCCCACTCAACTCAGCTGAACTGCAACACATGATCGAGTCTCAGCCACCAAACAAAAAAAAAGTCAAGTGTACGTGTAATAGTTTACAAGATGAAATAACCAATCTTGCGGTAATTTCCGGCAAAATGTGCACGAGCAATGAACATCGCCCGGCAGTTATGTTCAAGAGAATGGGAATGCATGACCAGTCTCTCAAAATAGCCTCCTCTTTTTTTATTTTCCCCCCATGTCCCCTTTCAGATCGCGTTCCCTATGAGTGGGCCAACAATCTAACGTTTGCTGACTTCGGCTTCACAATGCTAGTGAATCCAAGAATCTAAACACTACGTCACTGTGAACGCTTGGCGGCCACAAGCCACAAGAGGGCGTGATATCATGATGTAGCAAAGCTAATATGCATATCGAATATTTATGAGACATAGCTTGAAAAATGCTATTTTGTGCATTTCCAACCCAAATTATCTTGCAAACCTGATAAAAGGACATCGAAGATTATGAAAAAAGTATGGCATGAGACCTTAAGAATAAGAGCATTTTTCCTCCTTTGCCATCAAAGTTCCTTTGGTGTGCGGTGTGTTAAGAGTGACTTCTTCTCTCAAAACTGCTAGAAAAAAATGACCCGATCCGACAATCGTAAATGGTCGGCCTGCTCAATTTTTTACGATCGCAAAGTCTTACGAGTGTGGTCAACCCCGATTTCGACCAAGCCACGGTGTCTCTGATAGTGACTGGAAAGGAACAATAGCCAATTGTGACAATTAGGTTACAAATAAAGGACCATAACTAGTCATTCAACACAATAAAAGCAACAGTTTCAATGTGATCAAATCCAAATGTATTAAATTAAAAAACAAAAAGCTTGAACAAAGCCGTGCAATTTATTTAAACAGCATATGATATAAAACAATGTAACATTACAGAAGCTATAAACAATAAAACCAAAATAAATAAATAAGCACTAACCTCGCAACTGTTCATGGTCAGGGAATGCCAAGGAGAAGAGGTGGGTTTTACACTTAGCCTAGTTTTTTCTATTTCTTCTTCTAGAGCTGCTCTTTCTTTTTCTTTATATGCCCTGTGACAACCCTGCTGAGACCCGCAATTTCAAGGTGATCTTGAGAACACCACACACTCCTTGTCATGTATTGGTTAAGATGTTTACAAATCGGTATGTGTCTGTATACTTCTTTAGCCACACGAGAGTGCAACTGTTAGAAAAGTCTCTCAGCAGTTATATGCCACTGTCAGAATCAGAATCATCTTTATTTGCCAAGTATATCAAAAACACACAAGAAATTCTTCTCCGTCCGGTAGTTGAAGCCGCTCTAGTACGACAACAGACAGTCAATTGACAGTGAAAACCTTTTCAGACATAAAAACACAGCCACTGAGCAATAAAAGGTTACCAGTAATGTGGTAATGCCGAACAATTTGTAAAATCTTTTTGTGACAATTGTGCAAATGGTGCTGAGTCTCTAGCAATTTAGAGCAGTTTGAAATTACTAATAGAACAATAGTCTGGTGCAGTGACCATTGACCATTGTGCAAGTGGCGCAAAGACTTCAAGGAATTTATGCAGTTCAAAGTGGCTCGTAGTGCGATAATCTGGAACAATGTCAATTGCGCAAATGGTGCACATAATTCTCAGGCACATGAGTAGCCTGTCAATCACAATAACAAAAATTGTCTTTTTTTTTTTTTTTTTTTTTCCCCTGACACAATTCTTGTGTTTGATCCTATTTGATGGTTCATGCGCCCCTAATATTATGCTCTTTCAGATGCACGTTATGATTTACAGCTTTGAAAAGAACATAATCAGAACATAACGGTTGTTGACTAGCCTCCTAATGCCTTCATTGCCCCCCACAAAAACCCGGATGACCAAAATACAGAATGACATTAGGTTTGTATGATGTGTGTGTGTGTGTGTGTGTGTGTGTGTGTGTGTAATTCCAGTCACTGAACATACTGACCCAGATTACATTGTCCTACCAAGAGGAAAAGGAAAATGACTAGTTGACCAGGAGGTATGTGTGTGCGTGTGTGTGTGTGTGTATAAATATATATATATATATATATATATATATATATGTACAATCCCCAGCGACGTGCACTAACTCGCAAACAATCCACACGTAAAGCTGTGACGATTAAGACAAGCGGAGTATTGCAACTAGCAATGTCTTGTCTCCATAGGGTTCTGCCTAGTGAGAGGTAGCGCACTGAGGCGTAAATGCTAAAAAGGGGAACGCTCCAGAGCTCATGCATGAGCACATACTTGAGCACACATGGGCCTGTCTTTCAAGTGTACTAGATGAGTTCAAACCCACGGTTTGGGTCCATTCATATTCTCTATGTACTGAATCGCACTGCCCTAATATATTTTAGATGAACACTGGGAGAAACCTTTGCACTCTCTTCGTTTATTGTTAACTTGGAATATTATTATTATTTTATTGTTTTAATTAATGCACTGCTGCATTTACCTGAATATACAAATTAGTTTAGCTGTGGTTAGAAATACAGTGGAACCTCTGATTCATAGTATACTTTCCACATTACTTTTCACAGAAAACAATGGACAACCCATCACAGTGTGCAGGTTGATATTTTAATCAACGTGTTAACTTAAAGTTTGTAAAGAAGCAGATTACGTAATAATGTGACCTAATAAAACTAAATTTAAAAAGAATACGCACACCTTGTTTATATGGAAGTAGCTAAAGTTTTCTCTGACTTTAAAGTCATATTTTCCAGAAATATTTGTTTGAATTCTACATTATACAACATCAACTGGGGCATTCATGAGCTGATGATGAACTGCACCCGATCAAGAAGCATGTAATGTCCCCTTTCAAAACAAGAGAATGCAATGTCCTTTTAATAAATAAGAGACAGGCGTAGTAAAATAGATGCAGAGGAAAGTAAATATTTTTTCGTTTTTATTTTCCTCCTATAATTAGTTCCTGCATTTCTGCTGTCCCAAAGTACCACTGACCCCCTTTATGTCAACTTTATCCCGCATTATTACTGCTTAATGCCGTCTTCTGTCGGCCTTTTATCTCTCTCACCATCTCATGTACTTTTGGGGTATGCTTAACTTATTTTATTACCTTAATCATATACAGTATACGCATATATAGTGGTACAAAGTCTCGTTTGAGACGCTTCAAAATGACCCGCTTCTGTCAGTCAGGTCGGAGTTTTTCGTCATTGCAGCGTCACGATGAGTTGGCCTGTTACTCACCCGTCTCTTCGCCGTCTTTCTTATGAATTTGCAATCGTGTCTGACGTTTTAGGGTCATTGCAAGCTTCAGGGCCCCTGATTAGTTGCATCGTGCGACTGGATCCCTCCGTTGAGACTCAATTTTGCAGCAGGAGTGTTGACTTTTAGGCAGGTGTAGATGTTTGGAAGTTTTGTTCCTCATGAACACGAGTTAAAAATGGTTGTTTTGCCGTTAGTTTACACGCCGATAGTGTTTTAGAGCGTTAAAACGCTAACATCCGGAAAAGCATCTCGAAACTTACTTGTTTTGAAAATGACACCATTATTGTTTCTATGCAAACAATGGTGTTCATTATGAGTACTTAACCAAACTGTAATGTAACTTGTTACTTAACTTGACTGTAATGTTTGCCTTTTTAAAGCTTCTCCAGCAATTTGCTATACCAGTAATGTGTCCATTGGCGTTGCATTAATACAAACCTCAAATTGTGTAAGTAAACATACTATGAAAGAGAAAATACTTTCGGAAGTGCGTGTTTCTTCACAAAGTAATAACACCAACTTTTCTAGCCTGGCATGCATATTGCAGTGTTTTTGGACGTTTTTGCCCATTTCGAGTATGATTCCAGGTTGGTTGACATATTTTTTAAAATGGGATGTAAGGTGATCGGATGAATTGTAGCCTGTCAGAAATGTGATTAGATGGTTGAAACTTGAATCACGGACAACTGACAATTACACGGCTTACATGGAACAGCAATGACGCAAGCTGACAATTATAATTTGAAAATCGTACTGTGTCTGCCCAGCTTTAGCATCATTTTCAAACTCACATTTTGACCCTGGTGTTAGTACAGTATTTTCAGTCAAGGAATTTTTGTCATATCCTCCTTTTCTGAGGGCTATGCATTTGTCATATAAATGTGAGCTGGGTTACCTGGGAATGCCTCACAAAGCTTTCCTCCGCCAGCCGTGAACAAAGAAAGTCAGTCTTCCGTGTCTGGGAGGTTTTTTTTCTCACTAGCTCAGCTAATTGACTTCCTCAGGAAAACCGCCATCAAGACAGTTCTCATAGGAAGCAGACGCCAAAAACAAATCTGCTTAATGTTGGCAAGGAGCTGGTTTTCCTGCCAGCCCACGAGTAAAAATAAGGCTCTCCAATGTCAAAATGATGATCTGTTTGTGTCTTTGTGTTGCAGGTGACCATCCTTCGAGGAAAGGATGGATACGGATTCACCATCTGCTCGGATTCGCCTGTGAGGGTGCAGGCTGTTGATCCAGGCAAGAATGTTCTTTTAGGAAGAATCCAAAACAATATAAAGTCACGTTTCCACCAAGCAGTATCGTTAATTTCATAGTATTGTTTGGAATAACCCTGATTTGGCTTATGTGTCCAAATGAACAGAACCAAGACTATTGCAGTTAACATGAATGATGGACACCCAGGATTTCACATTTTCTTTTTACAGACAAGTGGTGTCCTGTGATATACAACCCCAATTCCAATGAAGTTGGGATGTTGTGTTAAACATAAATAAAAACAGAATACAATGATTTGCAAATCATGTTCAAGCTATATTTAATTGAATACACTACAAGGACACGATATTTAATGTTCAAACTGATCAACTTGATTGTTTTTAGCAAATAATCATTAATTTAGAATTTTATGGCTGCAACACGTTCCAAAAAAGCTGGGACAGGTGGCAAAAAAAACTGAGAAAGTTGAGGAATGCTCATCAAACACCTGTTTGGAACAACCCACAGGTGAACAGGCTAATTGGGAACAGGTGGGTGCCATGATTGGGTATAAAAGGAGCTTCCCTGAATTGCTCAGTCATTCACAAGCAAAGATGGGGCGAGGTTCACCTCTTTGTGAACAAGTGCGTGAGAAAATAGTCGAACAGTTTAAGGACAATGTTCCGCAATGTACAATTGCAAGGAATTTTGGGGATTTCATCATCTACGGTCCATAATATCATCAAAAGGTTCAGAGAATCTGGAGAAATTACTGCATGTAAGCGGCGAGGCCGAAAACCAACATTGAATGCCCGTGACCTTCGATGCCTCACGCGGCACTGCATCAAAAACCGACATCAATGTGTAAAGGATATCACCGCATGGGCTCAGGAACACTTCAGAAAACCAATGTCAGTAAATACAGTTTGGCGCTACATCCGTAAGTGCAACTTGAGCTTCGGCGTAAAAGAGTGCAGGTACTAGACTGGCCGGCCAGCAGTCCAGCCCTGTCTCCCATTAAATATGTGTGGCGCATTATGAAGCGTAACATACGACAACGGCGACCCCGGACTGTTAAACAGCTGAAGCTGTACATCAAGCAAGAATCCGAAAGAATTCCATCTACAAAGCTTCAACAATTAGTGTCCTCAGTTCCCAAACGTTTATTGAATGTTGTTAAAGGAAAAGGTGAGTCATGGTCTAGTTTCAGTGTGGTAATGCTTATACAATAACAATTGTGGAAGTCATGCAGTCCTCAAGCAATTTAGAGCAGTTTGAAGTGACGAGTAGTGCGATAATCTGGAACAGTGACAATTTTGCAAATGGTGCAGATAGTTCTCTAGCACATGAGTAGCCAGTATTGGTCAACAACAGATATGCAAATAGTGCAGAGTGACACGACTACTACAGTGAGTCCACGTATAATGTAGTAGTGTCTCATAAGAGATGTGCAAAGTTGGCCGCATGTTACAATGGAATTGTTAGCCACCTGTTTAAGTGGTTAACGACAAGAGGGAAGAAGGTGTTGGAAACTCTGCTAGTTTTGGTTTGCTTTGTTCGATAGTGCCTACCTGAGGGAAGTAGCTGGAAGAGGTGGTGACCAGCATGTGGAGGGTCCAAGAGGATTTTACATGCTCTTGTCTTAGTTCTGGCAGCGTGCAAGTCCTCAAGAGTGCATGGGGGGGTACCGACGATTTTTTCAGCAGCCCTAACTGTCCATTGCAGTTGGATTTTGTCCTTTTTTGTAGCAGCACCAAACCAGACTGTGATGGATGAACACAGAACCAATTCGATGACTGCTGTGGATAACCGCCGCAACAGCTCCTGTGGCAGGCCGTGCTTCCTCAGAAGCAGCAGGAAGGACATCCTCTGTTGAGCCTATTTAAGGATGGAGTTGATGTTGGTCTCCCACTTCAGGTCCTGAGAAATTGTAATTCCCAGGAACTTGAAGGTCTCAACGATTGACACAAAGCAGTTGGACAGCGTGAGGTGCAGCTGTGGCGAAGGATACTTCCTGAAGTCCACGATCATCTCTACAGTCTTGAGCATGTTCAGCCCCAGGTTGTGCCGGCTCCACCTAAACACCAGCCGCTCCACTTCCTGTCGATACGCAGACTCGTCACCGTCTTTGATGAGGACGATGACTGTGGTTGTCTGCAAACTTCAGGGGTTTGAGAGCCGGGTGCGTTGAGGTGCAGTCGAACAATAGGAAGGCAGTAAACAACTATGGAGGGTATTCAGAATTTTTTGATTTCTCTGAATGTGGCAAGAAGGCAAGGGGTGTCTTGTGGTATATTTCAGTTCAGCTTGCTATGGTATGATTTGGAGAGTAAACCATAATATGGCTTGCATTTCCACGATTCAATTGAATGCAGGACACAATAACGGAGGACATTTAGAAATGTGTCTTGTTTTGCCAAATCTCTTTCTGACAGAATAAGTAAGGACACAATCTTGTCTTTGTGGGTTTTTATTACAAGAAAAAAAGAAAAGTCTCTGCAAAGAGTTGTCTTACAAGTTGTCACCCCTTACTGAAGTCCATGCAAACAATCACCTCTGTTACACAGAAGTGAGGGAGACAGAGAAGAAAAGGAAAGCAAAACAATTATCTTTGTCCAGCTGCACTCAACTTATCTTTATCGAAAAACAGCTAGTAGTCACAACAAGGCTGGGAACAACTAGGACGCACAGCATGGCCGGAAAACAGCGAGTAGTCACAACATGCAACAATAAAGCATGTGAAGGTTGTATAAAGTTGAAGTAATATTTGGTATGTATAAAACATACATTTTCCAACTCAGTCTTTTCACATACGGAAAGAAGGCAAAGTGTGTCTTGTGGTATTGTTCAGTTCAGCTCGCTGTGGTACAGTTTGGAATAGTAAGCCCTGATTTTCCTTGCCTTTAAACAAAGAAGAGGAAAATTACAGAGTTATCGATGGAAGACATCCAGAATTGTTTATCTTCTTCTTGCATGTGGTACAAAGACAAGGAGTGCCCTGTTGTATTGCACAGCAGAAAAGAACGGGTACCATGCCTTTAGGTGTCCTAATCCACTGATGCACTTTGGAAACCAAAAAGTGGCATCATAAAGATGCATTGTTTTAGTACCCTTAACACCTTTGGCATTTAGCACTAAACTGTACTGATAGTTGAAATTGACTGAACTGTATGTGGCACATACATACACATAATAACACTTCATCAGCGTATCCAATAACTACTGTGCTTACTATTTTCTTTTATTGGTCTTTTCAGTTACTCAACTGCATTTAAACGGCCTCTTTTCCACCAAATTCCTTCTGTATCCCAATCATCGATCCATTCGTGATGCCTCATGAATTATTCACCCCATCATAAAAGTTTGTCACCTGTGGGCCTTCTGTTTTTCATCTCTTCGCTTTGAGGATTGCTATGAGGATCAAGCCGAGCAGCGGGGTATCGTCGTTAATAGGGGGAGCTTGCATCAGTTTTCTTCGTGTATCAAATAAACAACCTTGAAAAAAAACAAAAAACACACTGGAATCGTGTCTTGATTGAGATGTCTTTGTTGTTTTCTATGGCAGGAGGCCCCGCGGACCAAGCGGGTCTGCAGCAGCTGGATACGCTTCTGCAGCTCGACGGTCAGCCCGTGGAGCAGTGGAAATGTGCCGACTTGGCCCATGCCATCAGGTAAGACTACCAATCATCTTGTTTGTTTAGGATAGCATCCCAAAACTGTGGGGTTCTTGCTCTTGGCATAAAGAATCATGCTAGCATTGGTGGAAAAATGATACCTGAACCTCAGCTACATTCAGCAGTTTGGGACTATTATCATTCACAATCAACACGTTTCTTTCTCTTACAGGGAAAAGTAATCCCTGATGTCTGAATCCTTGAAATTAGGCCAAGAATGAACATGTACTCATTTCACCTCAACGCCCTGTACCATAGGTGTCAAACTCAAGGCCCGGGGGCCAGATGCGGCCTGCCACATCATTTTATATGGCCCACGGAAGCAAATCATGCTTGTCAACTTTCGGGATTTTTGCTAAAATCTGTACCCAAATTCCAAATTGTCATATTAATAAACAATAATGTTGAGATATTGCATTTTTATGTTACCAAACCCTTCTTCTACAGTAACGTAAACAATACTTGAACAAACTATTATCCTTGTCTTCTGATTTCAAAACTAGTTATCCTTCAATTTGCTGTGTAATGGGAATAATGTTTTGGTGATTAAACATTTATATGGTTTCACTGTTCTAACGGCCCTCTGAGGGAAATCATAACTATATAAATATAATTATATAACTATAATGCGGCCCGAGACAAAAAGGAGTTTGACACCCCTGCCTTGTACCATATACTGGAAGATAACAAGTGTTGTAGAAAATGGATGAATGGCTGAATTAACTCAAATTGGGTTATTCCTCATTGCTGAAAGTCTGAAAAAAAAAGCATGTGACTGGTAAAACGATAAGAAGGAACCTACGAGACATAAACAATATTCGGGCCAGTGTTGAAATGATTCTCGAGAGCAAGAACCCAATAGATTTTGAAAAATGTGGAATAACCCAACTTGAGTCAATGAATAGATCCATCCATCGATTTTCTACAGTGCTTGTCCTAATTAGGGTTGCGGGCGAGCTAGAGCCTATCTCAGCTGACTTTGGACAAGAGGCGGGGTACACCCGAAACTGATTGCCGGCCAATTGCAGAGAGCATGTTGACAAATAACCACACATTAACACCATCAATGAACCTAACGTATACAATGTGGGAGTACCTGCAGAAAACCCACACAGGCAAGTGGAGAACATGCAAACTCCAAAAAGGAAGGCCGGAGCCGAGGTTCAAACCCAGAATCCCTTGAGTGTGAGGCAGAACCAACAGCTCACCGTGCTGCCCCAGTTAATAGATAGCCTACAAAAGGAATAGGGATCTTGATTCTTAGATAGAAAGACGACATCAACCTGATGTGGCTCTTTAAGTCCATCTTGAGTAGAGCAAGAACCCAACTGATTGTGAATGACATAAAGGTGTAATCTTTCAAAATGAAAAAGAATCTTGCCTTGACATGAAGACTCAATGCCTGAAAGGGTTGATATAAAATTGTGCCCGGTCGAAAAATGACATCGACCTGATCTTGAGCAGGGAAGAATTGAGCCCAAGAGAGCCCTAAACAGAATCATCTTTCACCTTTGACGTGAGCTTGTGTCAGATAGCCATCAAAATGAATAGTATTCACTCGTCAACACTGAAAATGAAGCTTTGTAAAAATTTGAGGTGACATTTCCTTTGTTTAACCAGGTAAGGCAATTGAGGACAGTTTCCCATTTATAATGTTGACCTGGCAGCAATTTAAGGTCGGAGCTGGGTTTCGAATCACCGACCCTTTGGTCAGTGGACGACCCGCTCTAGCAACTGAGCCACAGCCGCCCATGATTAAAGAATCCCTGATATCTTGGATCTGATTCTTCAAAATGAAGAGGGTTGCTTCCAAAATGACGATGCACGTTTGTCATGTGTCCGCAGAAACAGCGCAAATGAGATCACGGTGGTGGTGTGGCGCAGCGGCCCCTCAGCCAAGGCCAACTTCGAGGGTCTCATCCACCGACCCTCCTACAAGCCGTCCACCTCCAACTATGAGAAACCCTCGCCGCCCGCCCGCCAGCGCGCCCCAGACTTGGGCATCGGTCGAACCCCGCCGGCCGTGCCGCCGCTCCCGGCTCACCACCGCACCGCCGCCGCCCGCAGGCTGCTGGTCAACGGCTGCGACGGCATCGCGGGCGGCACCGGGGGCTTAGGGGTGGACACCCTGAGGTGGGGCGCCCAGGGCGGCTCGGCCGAGGAGCTGGACGGCAAGCCGCGGCACCTCCAGCACCCTCACACCGCCACTCTGAAGGGAACCAGGGTAAAGGCGTCCAACGGGGACAACTACATCATCCTGGCCCCCTTCAATCCCGGAAGCCAGGTACCGCAGACTGGTGGTGGGCTGCATCTTCATCATCTCCTCCGTCCTCCTCATCCTCACCATGGTCACGTGATGGCTCATGCTAGATACGTATCCTTACCCTTCATCCCCGGTGCTAATTGATAGACTGACTTGACACAAGGGCTTCCTTCAATGTTCCTTTTAATGTGAACACAGGAAGTGCATTCAGATGACAATAAAGCACTTAGTCCGCCATCCTTATGCCTGGCCATACAAAGACATCTGGTAAACAAAGCATGTGTTTATTAATTGCATCATTTATCTCACAGGTATCCTATTGATTTTAACCATGTTTAATGCAACAGTTCGTGGATCACACATGGGGATTTTTCAGAACTGTGTACACTATGTACTGACTCTAGTGGTTGCATCAATAAAGCAAACTTGTTATCAAAGCAAAGACTGAAATGAGTTCCTTAGTTAAGTGTAATTACACATTACTAACACATTTGTGTGAGAACAACTGACTAACAGGCCTAACCTTTATTTCTCTTGCTATACATATAAAGTTGGTAACTAGTTTATACCATCAAAACACCCCCTTGTGTCTCTGAGCTTTAGTAGATTGTGTGAAAATCTGTGTGTGCGATTACATTTTTGCAATTAAGTAGAAGAGGAGATGATTCAGCCAATCAAAATGAATCACAATTACAGCACAAGAATAAAATATTCATTTCACAATAGCAAGAATTAATTATTTAAGTAGTTACCATTGTCTACATGTGAAGGCCAAATTTACATTAAAATGACTGCTGGAAACACCAACACAGTGCTATCATGTTATCTCTTTGCAAAGTGACGACATGACAGCATATACACGCCTTGTTGTGATGACCACGTCCTACCTTACTGATTTAATTTTAGTGTAAAATGAGTGTAATGTACCGATTTTTCTGCTTTCAGATCTTGAGGCCGGTTTATCAGGACAATCAGGGAACGTTTGGTAAGACACCTGTCAACATAAAAACCATGATATAGGAATATAGTGTTTGTCATAGTAAATAATTAATATTACTTGGATACGTTTATAGAATAAAACATGACTTCTAAGCCTCTGTCATGGCTTTATAACATTACATTTCAATTCCATTGTTTATATTAAGGTTCATAGAAGTACTCTGCATAGAAAATAAGATTTTTTAAAAAAAAAGTACATATAGTACACACAAGGGAAAGATAAGCAGTGCACCTCGTCTAATTGTGTGAAGAGTGAACAGTGTCATCAAATGTGCATTTCTCACTATGAATTCATTCTAATCTTTACTATGTTGTCTTTTAGCCAGCCGTTTGTATCCCACGCGGCAGGCCTCTGGTGCTCAGAACCAGGCCGCCGGCTCCGGTGGGGGTGTCGGAACCTTTTCGCCCGGTTCAAGTGGGGGCGGTCCTTTCTCCGGCCGCACTGGCTTTCTGCGTCGCTCCAACAATGGCAAGACGGCAAAAAACACCCCCACCGGTACCGGCGTGCCCAACTACCCGCAGCAGAGTGCCAACTTTGCCAACTACCAGAATTGCACCATCGTCCGTTCTCACGTCCCTCATGGTAACTATGGATATGTCTCTATGGCGCCCAAGATCCTCATCTTCCCCATCTTTGTTCAGGTGTGTCTGTTTCTTACCAACACATCTTTTTTTTTTTTTTTTTTTTTTTTTTGGCACCATAAATCTAATATAACTAACCTATCTAAGCAGCCTCTGGACGTGTGCAGTCGAGCTCTCATCATAACAGAGGAGATGATTTTACATGAGAGCAAGCATCACTCCCTCAAGGTCAGTCAAACCTTGTGACAATACAAAATACAAATGATTCAATTTTTGGAGAATAATGTTGTGATTGTACCAGGAAGAAAAGTTACAATTTTACGTAAATAAAGATGGGAATTTACCTGAAAAAAAGTTGTAATTTTTGGAGAACAAAGTTAGAATTTTATCTTGGAAAAAGTCTTAATTTACCAAGAAAAAAGGAAAATAGTTGTAATTCTGTATAAAATCAAGTCCAGAATGAACAGGGTAAAACAGTTTTATTTGGACACATTTTTACCAGGAATTTTCTTTTTCTTTTTACGATAGGAAAAATGTTGTTGTTTAACAAGAATCAAGTCATACTTTATACCACAAAGAAAATGCGTAATTCTGGCAGGATAAAGTTTTAATTTTACCACAAAATATTTAATTTTATTTTACAAGAATAAAGACAAAAAGAAAATACATATTTTTTTAAAAGTAATAATTTTACTACAATAAATAATGTTAAAAGGCTAATAAATAATACTTTTAAGAGAAAAAAGTCACACTTTTAACATGAGAAACTGCAGTAATTTGTATTTTTTAATTTAAAAAAGTGTTTTCTTAAAATTGTGAAAGAACAGATGACAGTGAGGCAAAAAAGAACAAATTCAAATTATTATTAACAAATAAAAAAATTTATTATTATTATTGTTATTAATAATAATTAATAATAATAATTATTCTACTGGTAATATTAAAGAGAATAATTACAGAATAAAGTCGAGTTGTGATTTTGATTTTGTGAAGTTAAATATCTTATGAGGGAGAAATGATAAAGGTCCCAATTTTACAAAACAAAAAAAGTTAATATTTTATGAGTCGTAATTTCACCAGGAACAAAAGTATTTATTTGTAAAAAAATATATATTTGACTAATCCACAGTATTTAATGTACTGTGTTTATTCACCTCCAGATTGTTCTTTCATTGCAGGTTACAGTGTTCGTCTACACGGACTTGATGTTGGTCACGAGAGAAGACGAGCCCGGCAAGTGTAATGTCCTCCAGAGTCCTTTGTACCTGCGACACCTGCGACTACAGGACGGTATGTTTGGAGGCGTCAAAATGCATGCAGGGAAACATTACTTTAGGTGTGGGACATTGTACACCACTTCACACTACAATAATAATAATAAAGTTGTTCTTAAATAAATCTTTTAGAAGGCATGTAACCCGTATAAAGTCAAACTCCAAATTGACACCACACATCTCAAAACATGGCAATAGAAATACTGTATGTGATTTTAACATTTAATCAAAAAAACATGATCAGAAATTAACCACATTAAAGACATTATGTGACAATTTGGTCAGAGTTTTACCATGAAAAAATGTCAGTCGTTTGTGAGAAACAAATGACTGATTCTACCAAGAAAATAATTGGGAATTTTGTTGTGTAAGGTTTTGTGAATAAAGTCGTAATTTTGTGAAAATAAAGTCTTAATTTTAAAAAGGAAAGACGCCGGAGTTTTACAAGAAATGTTTTATGGGGTGGGGTGAAAATAATGGGATGAGTTTAGTAAGAGAAAATGTTTACATTTTGCATAATTTTATTTATTTTTTCCCTCATGAAAATGTTTTCCTGTTAAAAGTATGACTGTACTTTTACCAGGAAAAAAAACAGTTACATGAGGAAAAAAAAAGTCGGAATTTTACTGGTTAGAAAAAAAGGTTACATTTTCACTTGACATGTTCCCAGATTCCAAATTAGCGTTTCATACCTTTTTGAAAATTTCAATCGAAAGACAGCATCTTTCTCTCGATTAAGACACAATAACTCTTGTATTGGCTCTCATGAGATTGTTCCGATTATTTGTTTAAGAGTGTTGAATGGCAAAAGCGAAATGTTACATTTAGCAACAAACCCTCGTTTGACCTGCGGCTATTTAGGGAGCGACATCCCCGCTGAGTTCCTGCTGCTTTGTCTTTTTATTCCAGTCCCCAGTAAACAGTCTTCTCCTATGCCAGCGCACTCCATAACTTGGCTGCAGCCAACGACAGCCTCATGTCAAGACTCACTCAAAACATTTGTCTTTAGTATAGACATGCAGGGAGGCCAATAATGTACTTGTAACTCCTCCATGATTCCCCCCGCCCTCCCCTCCCATGCAGCACATTGTTTCAATTTTGAATAATACTGAACTCCATTGTGCTACTTTGTGCTCTATTGTTTGGACTCTTCACAAATCCTTGTTATCTGTGTCATACTGTTCAAAATCTGTGGTGCATGATATTCAATTGGACTAAGTGGCACCGTAGCAGCTTAATTGATGTAGCAGGATCACAGGCGATCAGGGGAGGACGCTTATTTGGATCACGTTCAAATGTTGTATAATATGAAAATAAATGAATTTAAATAAAATAACATGATGTTGAAAATGTAATGACGTCAAAATAATTCATGCTGATTGCGTATGAAAAATAAATACACTGAATTACTTTTGACATATATATTTTAAACTAAATTAATAACATTTTTTGTTGGTTGTAGACAAAATACAAATTTTAAATAAAATGTATTTACAAAAAGTAATTATTTATTGGATAAAAATAAAATAAAACATTGATGTTGATGTCAGACAAACAAATTAAATAAAAGTACATTAGAAAAATAAAGAATTAAGCAAATAAATGTTTTAATTAAATATATATATTATTCAAATGAAACAAAATTGAAACAAAATGATTTAAGTTGGCTGATAAAACAAATTTTAATTAAAATGTAATTAAAAAATATTATTTGTTGGATGAAAATAAAAAACATTTATTCATGTTGTTTGCAGATAAAGCAAATAAAATAAAAGTAGATAAGAACAATAAATAGAATCAAACAAAACAAAATCCATTTGAATGAAATTGATTTAAATAGAATAAAATAAAATACATTTTATTTTGACTTGAATCACAATGTATCGATTTATTATTGTTGATTGTAGATATTTTATTGCTACAGGAAGTGTTTTTGCATAAAAGTCAAAACACAAAAAAATAAATAAATAGAAGTCAATCTGAGGTCACCGCTGTCACTTGTGGTAACATAATCTGAGGTCATCAGAGGTCACATTCAGGTTTGCCCCTCTCAGTGTGTGTGCGGTGTGTGTGTGTGTGTGTGTTGTCATAAATGAACACAGTCACAGAGTACACAGATCTCCGCCCTGCTGCCTGCCTGTCATTGTTTTTTCGCGTCGGCAGCGTCAGTCAGGAAAGAGGCGCCAGTGGGGGATTGTGTTTGTTTGAAGTGTGCGCGCGCGCGCGCGTGTGTGTGTGTGCGCTGCGTGTGCGTGCGTGCGCGTGCGGCGCGCGTGTGTGTCTGCACGGCAAAAAATGATCCAGCAGGGACCAGGTCAATACAACAGCTGTCCCGTGTTCCTGTCTACACGATACTTAAACGTCAAGGAGCGTGGGAAACATTGAGGCTTGAACACAACCTGCAAGCAGATATGATCAGCTGTCAGTGAAATTATATCTGTTGCCATGACAATGGATTTTCAGCCAGTAGTGCATTTTACGTTCAAAAAATGTTGAGGCGTTTCGAATGTTTTGCCCCTCTCATGAAGCCAAACAAGGCAACCAAACTATTAGAAACGGATCTCATGAACTTTAAAACAGCTGTGGTAATATATCCAATAGTGACCTCTGCTGGTTATTGTTAAAAGTGACTATTTCTTTATACACTTGATACATATAGGAGCTGGGGGTGTGTATTTATGCTACGACAGCACCAGGTGCTTCTTCAAGTTAATTTATTGGAGAGGAGGGCTTCTTTTTTCCCCTGACATAGGCTTGTGTAAGGGTGGGGCTACCTTTTCTTCTTTATTTCTCCATACAGAGGCTATGGGTATTACCCAACTGCAGAGAGTCCCAATAATGTATTTATTTGAGAGGGGGTCTTTATAATTTTGCTGAAACATTCTCTTGTCAGGGTGGAGCTGTATTTTCTTCTTTATTTCTTCATATGGAGCCTGTGGGTGTGTATTTTCTCATCTGCGGTGAGTTTTGGATGCAAAATTGACCTCATTTATTTCAGAGGAGGCCTTTATTTTGTTCTGTAAAGGTGGAGTGACGTTTTCTTGTTAATTTCCTCAACTCAGGGCTGGGGTTGTTCATTTACTTATTTTAATTCATTTATTTGAGAAAAGGCCGAGATATTTGTATACTGAACTGATTGTGTAAGGGTAGCGGTTCCTTTAGGTACTTACTAAAGGGCAGTCACTGAGATTGATTTGATTGGAGAGGAGGTCTTTATTTTTTCTTTCTACTGTACCGCTTGTTGAAAACATGCCAAAAGGTAACTGCAGCTACCTGACTTTTCTTTCTAAGTAGAAAAGGGAGGTTTCTATTAGAGGGGAGGCATTTATTTATATAAGTATACAACACAAACAGTGATTACTACTGGAATGGAGGACACTATTCAGGGAAATACGATGTTATTTGTAGTAATGATTATCATAATAAAAAAGAATAGCGGTATTAAGGTTTCATGTTTTCTTCTCTTACAGATTACACTGAAGAACTCCGATTCTACCTTATTCACATGACCGAAGTAAGACCCTCATTTTCCGGCGTGTGTGTGTGCATGCATTTGTGTGTGTTTGTGATTCTGTGTGCTGACGGCAAGCCAATTGAGTCGACATTTAATCACATTATTGGTGAGACACGGGGATTAGCTGAGAGCTCGAATGAAAATGTATTTTCCTCTTGCATCGCTGTCACGTCCACAATATCTGCGTCGCGTGTCAAACAGAAGTCCAATCGTACGTGTTAGAAGAAAACAGAAGGAGTCGTTGTACTCTTAATTGAAAAAAACTAGCCGTTCTATAGTAGGTTTTGTACTTTCCATTTTTCAGTTCCCAGAACCAGTGATTTAGAGTGGGGTGGGGTGAGGGGATGAAAAATTCCAAAGAATCAAGAGAATGAAGTTGTAGTCGTCATTAAAAAGAAATAAACAGGAGGTTCCATAGCGGGGCTTGAACCTTATTACCTTTCGCCCTCCTGAACCCCTGATCGAGCATTAAGTGGGAGATAGGACGGTGCGAGGGAGGCGGACACCCAGAGATGGACATTTCTTGGAGTGAGAACTTTCAAAAGAAGCAGAATGATAACAGAGAGAAGTAGTAGTAGTCCTATTCGAAGAAAATAAAATAAGTGAGTCTTGTACCTTGTTATCTATCAGTTCCCTAAGATCTTGGTCTTATATTGGATGGATAAAAAATTTAGGGGGTGCACATTTTTGAAAGAATAGAAAAAGAGAAGCAGTAGCAAAGTAGTAGCAGTTCCAATAGACAACAATCAGGTGGTTCGTTGAAGGTCGTCTACCTAAGGCTTCAGTTTCAACCAGTGGCGAGTGTTGAGAGAACAAAAAATAAGCTGTTTTTTGATTGCATTGTGAGCTTTGACTAGTCCTACCGCCGCTAGTCTTAAAAGGCTCATACCAGCAGGCCACATAACTGGCAGCGAGGATGTGAGCCAGCAGCAGGAAGTGAAGTTCTACCTTTGTTACCAAAATGTCAAGGCCAATGATTTGCAGGCAACAACTTTGCGGTAACGAGAACCTTATTCATCATAGGAGTTGTGTGATACAACACGGACCAACATCACAACACTCGTCGATGAAAACTGACAACAGTATAGCGTACAGCATACAGCAATATGCTACAAGTACAGCGGCTGAAATAAGTATTTAACACGTCACCATTTTTCTCACTAAATGTATTTCCAAAGGTGCTACTGACATGAAGATTTCCCCAGATGTTGGGAACAACCCAAGTAATTCATACATACAAAGAAAGTAGAAGAAATAAGCTCAGAAATTAAGTTTTGTGTAATAATGTGAAATGACACAGGGAAAAAGTATTGAACACATGAAGAAAAGGAGGTGCAAAAAGGCATGCAAAGCCAACACAACACCTAAAATCTATCAATAATCAAACAGCAATCCAGCCCCTTGTCAGTGTAAATGAATATCAGATGGTTCAGTCCTAATTGATGGCCTACAAAAAGGTCTCATTGCCAAGGTGTGAGCCAAGACACATCTCATAATGGGGAAGAGCAAAGAGCTGTCTCAAGGCCATTGGAAACTAATTGTTGCAAAAGATAACGATGGCATTGGTTGCAGGCGCATATCTAAGCTTCTGAACGTTCCAGTGAGCATGGTTGTGGCCATAATATGTAAGCGGAAAGCCAATCATGCCACCATAACTTTGCCTCAATCAGGTGCTCCTTGCAAGATTTCTGACAGAGGAGTGCAAAACATAATCAGAAGAGTTGTCCAAGAGTCAAGGACCACCTGTGGAGAGCTTCAAAAAGACCTGGAATTAGCAGGTACTGTTGTCACAAGGAAAACAGTGAATAATGTACTCCGCCGTCATGGCCCGTATGTACGCTCAGCACGCAAGACCCCATTGCTGAAAAAAAAAAAAAAAAAAGCTTGTTTAAAGTTTGCTGAACAACATTTGGACAAACCAGTTAAATACTGGGAGAATATAGTCTGGTCTGATTTGAGCAAAATGTAGCTGTTTGGATTACTTGGATTGTTCCCAACATCTGGTGAAATTTCCATGTCAATAGCACCTTTGGAAATATATCCATCTATCCATTTTCTGTACCGCTTATCCTCACAAGGGTCGTGGGTGTGCTGGAGCCTATCCCAGCTATCTTCTGGCGAGAGGCGGAGTACACCCTAAACTGGTCGCCAGCCAATCGCACGGCACATATAAACAAACAACCATTCGCACTCACATTCACGCCTACGGGCAATTTAAAGTCTTCAATCAACCTCCCACGCATGTTTTTTGGGTGTGGGAGGAAACCGGAGTACCCGAAGAAAACCCACGCAGGCACGGGAAGACCATACAAATTCCACACAGGCGAGGCCAGGATTTGAACCCCAGTCCTCAGAACTGTGAGGCAGATGTGCTAACCATATACCAAGTATTTTGTCGTGCAGCCACCAGTATATTTGAGTGGAAAATGTACTTGCATGAGGTCTTACTTGTAGTTGCAGGTAACTCCCTGCATACGATTCTGTACATATTTATTTTCCAAGCTGATGCAAATGGAAACTGTCTCAGAAAACGCGGTTAATGTCTACATCTGTATTCCAGTAAATCACCTTCCAACTCTTACTGCTGCAGACATATATACTACACTACATAGTATGCCGCACAACCTCATTAGCAGGTTATGAATGTTTTCAAGCTTCACCCCTGCCTTTTTTTTTGTTTTTGTTTTTTTGGTGAGATTCCAGACAGAATAAGAGGAGTATTGCTATCTGTCCCACAGACTGGGAAAAAGAGGAAGGAAGTGGCTACATAGCTTTCACTCAGTCCAATTAGGAAGGCATATAAATAGCAATGTTTTACAGAGGACTACAGAAGAGAGTTGGAGCGGGCCAATAGCACAATTTGATTAGGCATGTTAACGTAACAGCGTGGAATTGGAATGTCGCCTCCGGAAAGCCCCCCTAAATGCTAGCACAACTGGAAATAATGATGATTTAAAAAACCAAAAAAACCAAACATTTTCAAAGTTTTTCCACCACTGCAAAGAGAGGCGTTAGCACCGACGCTAGCGGTAACCCAACACTAGCGTGAATGATGCAACTGGTCACTGTAGCAAGCAACCTGTCAACAACTACTGTACATTAAAAACAGGATTTCCTCAACGGCATTGATGATGATACAACTTCTGTCACTACACTGGCACTAACACGAGTGACAAAAATACTGTTCTCCTCGTAAATAATAAAAATCATTCATATGCTGACACAATAATAAAATAAAAATATTGTTAATAATATTGTCATATACTATTTATGTGAAGAGCATTTTTATTTTTTTATTTTTACAAAACATCAGTCAAGGAAAATGTATATTTTTTGTAGTGGTTATTAGAGGTAAGGTGTTGATTAGAGATAAGGTATTTTTTTTCAAATGCATTTTTATTACACTTGTTTTTACATATATTGTCACAAAATAAATGATTTATTATTAAATTAATATACTTTACAGTACCTGTACCTGGTCCAATTGTTGGATAATATTGCTTTAAAATGCTGTGCTAGAGCTGAGGTTTGCAGTCGATATTTATGATACATAAGCGCTTTAAACCTTTGTTGTATTTGGCAGCCATCTTGCTTTTAGTGTTAGTTTTATTCTATTGGACAAATATGCTTATTACTTATTACTAACTACATTTTAGTTATTTCTATATGTGATGGTTATAGGCCAGTTTTAGTCGACGAAAACTCAAAAAGGTTTTAGTGGAGTTTTGGTTTTAAAAAAAAAAGAAACTATTCGTCTTTTAACAAATGCACATCATCATGTGTTTCAAGTTCAACATATCATTTTTACAAAAAATACAATGAATTGTCTGAACTACCAAACAAGCAAAATGAAAATACATTTTGATAGCTTATTAACCACATGACTGGCACCCACCTGTACATAAGCTTGTTGATGTTTGTTTCTGAGCAATGGCCAAAATTATAATGTAAATTTACTGCAATGTATCGGGGTTATTTGTTTTTTTGTGATACTTTTAGCATGTCCATTGGGATACGTCATGGTCATTTACATCTACTCATTTTCTTCACAAGCCTAGCTGTACAATCCAAAAGGCTTTGAATTGTTATTTGAAAGTGAAATTGTTACATATTGGTGCTTTCAATGCTGTGCTTTACAGTACTCTTATTATTTGCGCATTTAGGTAAGATTTACGTAGATGTACATAAAATGGGATTATGGCCGCTGGGATACGTCAACATGTTAGCACTAAAGCTAGTGCTAACACGAAACTTAATTAGATATGTTGTCATCATCTGCGATCACTAATTATACAGGTGTATAGTAGTACCATCAAAATGACTTGAAAACTTGTTATTTTAAGGTGAAATTGTTACATATCTTTGCTTCAAAACGCTGTGCTTTACCCTAGCTTCTATTATTTGTACGTTTAGGTCAAATTTAAATACATGTAAAAAATATAAACAATTCGAGTATGTCCGCTGGGATTCGTTTTGGCCGTCTCCAACCGTGCATCTGTAGTTACAAGCCATTTTGGGATCCAAGTCGCTTTGAAGCTGTGCAGATTGTTACATAATGTTGCTTTAAAAGGCTCTGCTCGAGCTAAGCTTTGCAATAGCTTCTATTATTTGTGCCTTTAGGTAAGAGTTACATGTGTGCACACTACATAATGTATCATATAATTGTAGCACGTCTGATGGAATGCATTGTGTATGACTGCACATTTGCGAAGCTGGTCTAATTATGATGTAACATTGCTTTAAAATGCTTTGCCTGAGCAGTAATTTCTGTTGTTTGAGTGTTAAGGTAAGATTGATTTTCTTCTTTGACTCCCGTCTGTGGTGCTTATCGCTGTCATGTACTCAGTCATCTATTCATTGCGTCAGCAGTTCCTTTCACAGCTCCAGAGGTAAAGAGCAGACATGGCATGTGGTGGTTGGCGATGTCTGTTCCAGATGCTATTAGAGGAGGACCTGTTTTATCCCTACTCTAGTCTCGTCAACCTATGGTAGTGCTTGTTAATCTCCGAGCGATGACAGAATCTTTACGAGAGGTGCTGACAGATGGTGTGCGAAGCAAAGCCGCGTGAGGCGAGTATGAAGAGAGAGGGAGAGGGGGGGGAGAGAGAGAGAGAGCGAGACAGAGAGAGATGGGGTCCTTAAATAGACAGCCTGTTGAGCTATACAGCGGGGAGGAAGACGGAAGTTTGAAGCGCTCAGGCGGCCATGACCCTCCCCTCAGTGTTTGAGTTTCCACCAATATGGGAGATGTTTTTAATGCAAGCGCTCGCTTGCTAATTCAATTGCACTTTCTGACCTGTAGAGGTCAAGCACGCACACACACAAGCACACAGACAGGCGAAACTAGGATTGGTCCGCGACTGCATGACGTCACGACTGGAAGCAGTCTCTTGGCTATAAAAAACTCTGTGACCGAAGACTTTTTCCACCCAGAGCTGATTGAGCTGCGTGTAGAAGACCTCAGTGCTGAACCTTCACCAACCTTATATTTTGACTCTGTATTTTAAAATAAATTGTTAAACTTTTCATCTAGCCTGATCATTGAAGAATCACCTCGAGCAGAATAAGAGAACCGGGTATTAGAAGTTCGCACAGTCGCCAGGCTAAACCCGGGTCGCAGCCTTCCTCAATTGTGTGCACCTTTGGTTCCTCTGCAATCATAGATACAAGAGTCTAGCTCTCTCCGATCTCTGCAGCATATCCGGAGTGATCATACGTACTGCTCAAGTGGTACCATTTTTCTAGTTATCCAGAGGTGCTGTAAGTGGGGGTGTATAAACCTTGCTTGTGACTTACTTTAAAGAAGGAAGTCACAAGCATTTGGGTCCAGTGACATTGCCGGAAACCTGATCATCATATCCAGCACAGCCCATCAATTTGTTTGGCAGGTGCTCATTGATAAATCTCCTGATTGCGCGATGCCTGTGTGAAAGTGCACCATCATGCTGAAAAAGGTAGTCACCATCAGCATCTAGTGTTGGAAACATCTAAGTGATTAGCATCTCCAGGAGTAATGTAAGAAGAGCCATTGAAGTGTATTAAGGTATTAAGGGCCGTAAGACAAAAAAATAAAATTAAAGGGTATCTATTGACTCCATTTTTATCAATATACAGTGGAACCTCGAATTAATGGGTTTATAGGGGGAAGGGTCGTCCTTTAAATCAGATTGTTCATTAGATTTAAGCACTTTCTTGTGGCCTAAAAACACCAGTACAGTACAAAATTATTGTCAATAAATATAAAAAGGCTTTAAAAGTCCCATAGTTTGGCTATTTAGACCTCCCCAGAGTGACTCTCTAACATGGATTTAGTATAAAACTGTGAATTTCATTAAAAAAACAACAACACCTTGGTATTGTCAAACTCGTGTCCAGAAATGGCCCTCTGACAGCTACTTCTGTTTGACCCATTTTTGTATCCACTTTATCCACATTTGGCTATGACCACCCCCTTTCCTCTGATTGGTCGCCTCGGTAAAAAAGACCCAACCCTCACTATTTTTGAGAGCGCACGTGTTTGTTATGTTGACAGCGCTGGCTCGGGAACGGAGAGGTAGGCGGAGATCTTTGCGAGTGACGCAGATAAGCTTGAGAAATTCGAATGATTTGAATTCAGGCCTCTCGGCAGAAAAACGTCTGTCGCTCAATAATGCATGGAATATTTTAATTCATATATCGCATGTTTACTGAGGCACCATAGTTCAATTATAACATACCAAATACTAGAAAAAGTTGGTTTGGTAAAATACGGGTCCTTTAAAATGTTTGATAAGTCTTAAAGTTTATCCAAACTTACCTCGCTGGTGCATGAAAGGGATGATTTTGAGTTCCAGCTGGACACTAGATTCTGTCTGTTAACCAACATTTAACCAACTTCTGTCTGAAGTTGGTTAAATCGGGATCTGTTAATCAAAGTTCACTTTATTTGTATTGGTTTAGATTAGTGATTCTCAAAGTGGGGTACGAGTACCACTGGTGGTACGCAAGCTCCCTATGGTGGTATGTGAAAGAAACAATTATATAGTCAAATGTACAACATTTAAGACATGAAATACAATCAAGCGTATTACAAGGGTGCACACAGCCTGTTTAAACTTTTTTTTTTTAATCAAGTACATTTTTCTCACTCAAGTGCATTTAACTTGTCAGTGCAATACGTTTGTGGGCAACCTATATTATACATTAGATATTACAGAACCTTAAGTTCTTTGAAATGATGGGAAAATATACAATTTAAAGACAAAACTGCAGGATTTCTGTCATGTTTGTAGCTGAAAATAGTCATTTTCAAAATAGAAAATGTGTGACTTCCCCCAAAATTCTCAATTACTCCGCTTGCAATTGACTCATGGTTTTTCCAACAAGCCTCCCACTATTATTGCACAATGAGTTACTGGTAAGCTTGTTCTTCTTTCAATTGTGTTACCTGGCCAATAAAACAGGACAGGAACAGAAACGCTCCCCTCCTGAATTTGGGCCTTCTTTTTCTTTTGTGTGCTCCTGGCATGCGGGAGGTCATCCTATTTTAGCAGGCGCTCAAAACGGAAGAGATCTAACCCAGATTTACATGTGAAAGAAAAATGTGTGTGTGTCTACGGGAGGAGAGTGGGGTGGTCTCTGGAAAGTCAAGGATGTGTAAGTGTGTCAGTGACGCAGGAGGAGAGGAAGCAGAGATAGAGACCGTATGGGTAAATCGGGGTGAAAACGGTGAGATAAGGCGTCTACTGCGTTGAAGATTGACGTCCAAAGCGGTGGGTCATCGCTGGCTTGTTAGAGCAAGTGGTCATGGGAAACCTGGCTGACCGCGCTGTGCCCAAGAAGTGGTTATCCAGGGAGGGCAACTCTCTCGAGCAACACCTGCTTTCTGACACTGCAGATGTAAGTGGAACTCGTATAGATCAAAGTATTTTTCGATCACAGTGAGTTTTTGATAGATGTGTCATATGACAAACCCCTGTGGACAATAAGAATTCATATAATATATTTATGTTGGAAGCTCCTGCGTGTAAGTTGGTAAGAATTCTGTGAAGTCGTATTCCTGGAAATTGTTACCATTATTATGTAAGTGGCCCTGCAGAATCGCTAACGGCCAAGGAAATATTAAAATATGTCCCTTTAACGCTGCAGTTGAGTACATTGACTGGATGGATGCCAATGCATTCTAAAGCTTCTTTATTGGTCACTTATTAGCAATTTAACACGAGCGACTAGTTCTGTATTATGAATATTACGTGTGTAGAATATGCCCTCAAGATCAAGCTATGTAAAACCCCGACTCATTACAGACACTATACCGCATTGTTACAGTTTAGTAATACATCATATGGAAAGTTAAGTCATGTAATACTTTTGTGAAATGTATAGTCCCTGTCTAAGAAAAATGGCTCACTGCCTCACTTTACCCTAATGCAGGTGAACCGTGTTGGCAAAAGGTGAAAATGAATTCCTCGATCTAAAAAAAAAAAAAAGAAAAATAAATGTGAACTGCGTTCTTCCTTGACCTACCCTATACAAAGATTTGAGACAATCCCTTAACTCATTGTGAAATCCTACTAACTGAGCAACAAGGTAACTCACAGGTCATTAAAATTTGACGCAACCAATTAACCAAACAACACCGAACATAACATAGCTAACTACACACAAAATTGGTGGTACCCTTACACTTGGTTATGTGCTGGGGCTGCTTGACTATATCCGCCACACGGTGTCTGGAATCTATGCGGAGAACAATGAAAGTTTTCGTCAATATTTGTTTGAACAATATTACTTATAATAATAACTTTAAGCAATTAAATAAATGTCTGTTTGGATAAAAAAAAGAGTGCATTCATTCTGATGCAATAAAAACGGTAACTGACAATCTCATGTGAACTGAATGAATGATTACGAAAATGAATAGCATAGAAAAATAATACCATTGATCAGAGGCAAAATCTGAAATAGCAGACTCCCGGTGGGGTCAATCATGTGCTAATCATCCTTGATGACGACTATAGGAAGGGCCCAGGGCCAAACATTCCAGTGTACACGGCATGGGTAACTTACACATCTGTGAAGGCACCATTAATGCTGAAAGGTACATACAGGTTTTGGAGAAACATATGCTGCCATCCAAGCAGCGTCTTTTTCATGGATGCCCCAGCTTATTTCAGCAAGACAATGCTAAACCACATTCTGCACGTGTTACAACAGCGTGGCTTCGTAGTAAAAGAGTGCGGGTACTAGACACTAGACATTAGTGTTACAACAGCCTGGCTTCGTAGTAAATGAGTGCGGGTACAAGACTGGCCTGCCTGCAGTCCAGCCCTGTCTCCCATTGAATATGTGTGGCGCATTATGAAGCGTAAAATAAGACAACGGAGACCCCGGACTGTTGAACAGCTGAAGCTGTACATCAAGCAAGAATGGGAAAGAATTCCACCTATAAAGCTTCAACAATTAGTGTCCTCAGTTCCCAAACATTTATTGAATATTGTTAAAAGAAAAGGTGATGTAACACAGTGGTAAACATGACCCTGTCCCAGCTTTTTTGGAACGTGTGGCAGCCATAAAATTCTTAGTTGATGATTATTTGCTAAAAACAATAACGTTTATCAGTTTGAACATTAAATATCGTGTCCTTGTAGTGTATTCAATTAAATATAGGTTGAACATGATTTGCAAATCATTGTTTTCTGTTTTTATTTATGTTAAACACAACATCCCAACTTTATTGAAATTGGGGTTGTAGTACAGTTTTTATATGAAATGAGAAATACGTACATGTATATAAAAAAAAAGTAAAACATTGAAAATTGGCATACACATATTCACCCCTTTTGTTTTGAAGCCTCTAAAAAGCTCTGATGCAACCAATTACCTTAAAAAAATCTCAACTACTGAAATCTACCTGTGTGCAATTTAAGTGTTACATGATCTCTCAGTAGCTACACTCCTTTTCTGAAAGGCCCCAGAGGCCGCAACACCAAAGCAAGAGCCACCGCTAACCGAACACAGCCATGAAGACCAAGGAACTCTCCCAACAAGTCAGGGACAAAATCCGCATCTTTGATAATCTCCAGGATCACCATACAATCCATCATAATAAAATGGAAATAATATGGCACCACACAAACCTAACATGAGAGGGCTACCCACCAAAACTCATGGACCAGGCAAGGTGGGCATTAATCAAATAGGCAGCACAGAGATCAAAGGTAACACTGGAGGAGCTGCAGAGTTCCACAGCATAGGCTGCAGTATCTGTCCATCAGACCACGATAAGATGTGCATGCCATAGAGATGAGCTTTTGGAAAAGTGGCTAGAAAAAAGCTGTTACTTTCAGCAAGAAATAAGAAGGTGCGTTTTGACTTTGCAAAAAGGCATGTGGGAGACTGCTAAACTGTATGGAGGATGTACTCTGGTCAGATGAGACTAAAATTTATCTTTTCGGGCATCAAGGAAAACACTGTCTGGTACACAACCAACACCTCTTATCACCCCAAGAACACCATCCCCACAATGAAACATGGTGGTGGCAACATCATACTTTGGGGATGTTTTGCAACTGGAGTCACTGAGAAACTGGACTGAGTCGAGGGAAAGATGGTTGATGCTAAACACAGTGATATTCTTGAGCAAAACTTGCACCAGTCTGTCGGTGACCATCAAACTTGACGGAACTGGAGCAGTTTTCGCTTGAGGGATGGGCAAAAATCCCAGTGGCACATGGCAAGGTGTGGCAAGCCGTGATTGCCGCAAAAAGTGGCACTCCGTACTGAAATTGGGGAGATGAATAGTATACATGCTCCTTTGCTCCTTTTTTAGGCCAACCACAGAACAGCCGTGAAGTGGAAAGGAGGACAAACAAACTCAAAATAGATGAAAGAGTGTGGGAAAGACATAAAGGCAAATTGCATTCTGTGCTTTACCATGGAAATTGTTTGGGAAAAATGCTTTGTTTTGCTCCCTCAGTGCTCAGTGAGGATATCTGGAATGTTACCCCGGAGTGTCTTCATCCACCGTTTTCTCAATTAGTAGGAATGTTGCCTTAATGTGAAAATATGACTAAGATTGGTTGGAAATTATAACCTAATAATAATAGAGTGGTGTCATTGATCAGTTTATAGGTTTTGCAATGTACCTCCACTACCTTGGCCATCTTATGTCTATCGTTCAGAAATCAATAGGCAGAGGCTTCTTTGTCTTCTGCTACCTCTGTCATCTTGTGTCAGATAGTATTCAAAATAAATTGGGCTCTCATCCTGAACAAGAATGATTGAACATTGACAGTGATCGTGTGCAGTGAGGGATTGATCGGTTTTCTGATTGGAGCATTCTTGCCGAGGCAAATTTGATATTATTAACTATCCATCCATCCATCCATTTTCTGAGCCGCTTCTCCTCACTAGGGTCGCGGGCGTGCTGGGGCCTATCCCAGCTATCATCGGGCAGGAGGCGGGGTAAACCTGAACTGGTTGCCAGCCAATCGCAGGGCACATACAAACAAACAACCATTCGCACTCACATTCACACCTACGGGCAATTTAGAGTTGTCAATTAACCTACCATGCATGTTTTTGGGATGTGGGAGGAAACCGGAGTGCCCGGAGAAAACCCACGCAGGCACGGGGAGAACATGCAAACTCCACACAGGCGGGGCCGGGGATTGAACCCCGGTCCTCAGAACTGTGAGGCAGACGCTCTAACCAGTCGGGCCACCGTGCCGCCTATTATTAACTAATTATTATTATTAATTATTAATTAATTAGTTTAAACAAGATCAGTTCAAACAAGATCAGTAAAATAATGTGATTGGTAGAGGGGTGACATTAACCCATATAGCCTATAATCTGTCTAACTGTGGCCATCTCCGATCTCATATCTTTTAAAATCAATTTTTCGTTCGAGCTTCAATATTAAACAATAATACATTTAGGATAGATCAAGAACATTTGAAAAGTGATTGGTATAGAGATGACAAAAAATATTCACACTTTTGGCCTTTGATCTCCGTTACCTTTGCCATTTTATGTTCCTTTAAAATCGAAAGAGTTTTGTCTTTGATGAAGAAAAATAGCCCTGAAAATGTAAAGACGATGTTATGAAAGTTGTAAAACATCAAGAAACGTACCAAGTGATCTGACATGTTTTCCTTCTCAGGGCAGTGAAACAATCGCAACTGAACTGTTCCAGTTGCGATCACATATGTTCTGTATTGGGAAAGCAAGATCCCTCTTGACTTTGGATTGTATTCAACATAGCAGGAAAAAGTATCTTAGATGAATGATATTTATGGTAGCAAAAAGCCCAAAAAGTCAGTACATTCACAAGCATGTTCTGACTTTTTGGGCTTTTTGCTACCATAAATATCATTCATCTAAGATACTTTTTCCTGCTATGTTGAATACAATCCAAAGTCAAGAGGGATCTTGCTTTCCCAATACAGAACATGATATGTGAGTGGATGATCCTGACTAGAGAGCAGGTGTCAACATCTGGTGACATTAGTGAGCGCTTCAAGAGGCCCCTGGCTGCTTTAGGATCATTAGCTCTTGTTAACATGACACTTAAGTGGAAGCTGCTTAAGCCCGTTGAGTGGCATGGTTCCAAGTCACATTAAATACCCTGCTGTGTCTCTCTGAAAGCAGCCGAAAAGCGTATTATGTTTTTATTTACATGCTGCGGTACACCAAGTGGTCTTTGCTGGGTAACTATGAGGCTTTGGGATGGCAGTATGCTGTAAGTAACCCAACTGTGATGGAGTGACAAGTCATGATGCAGTGACTAATGGGCAATGACGCCTCTTCGTGTGACCATGTGTTGTTTTTTCGCCTAGCATTTGCAGTGTTTCTTAGTTTAAGACCTCATTTGAAGCCTTGTAGAGAAAGAATACAACCACACAGGATATGTCTATTACAGCCAGTAATTTGCAGAAATTCCTGCAGCTCCTTTAATGTTGCGTCGGCCTCTTTTGCAGCTTCCTCAATCAGTTTTCATGAATTTTGGAAAGTTTGTTGACCTCGCCTATCTTTTGTTGTTTTTTGTTGTTCTCATCTCCTCTGGTTATTCTCTCTTAACACCCACAGGGGCAGTTATTGCTACAAAGTCAGACATGGCCAGTATTTTTCAGAAATCATTCCAGCCCATTTACATTGCTTCTTTTTACATCCCTTGTTGAGGCGGCGCCTTCTTTTGGAACACGTGTCACAAAAAGCCACAGAAAACCACATGAGAGTCATATGACCCTTGCTAATTTCTCCTAGTTTTCACTGCACTCACTGCGACATCCAACAAGTCATGTAATTCAGTGTTTCCCAACCGTTATTCAGCCAAGGCCCATATTTACATTAGAAACAATCTCATGGAAGATCACCAAACAAAAATGTCATGAAAAGTGGATAGATGGGTTAATTCTGTACTTTGTGACATACTGTATAGTTGAATAGCATTTATTTGTTCCTCCTGTCACTATACGTCTCTGGCATAGATAATTATACAAATATACATTTTCAGACCAATGAATTAAAATTTGATAATTTCCTGGCGCACACCTGATGATCTTTCATGGCCTACTGGTCGGGAGTTAGTGATCAAGGCCGATTTGAAACCGAGTCAGCCAACTAAAAATTAGGCTATTTATTATATATATTATATAGCATATGCCAGGGGTGTCCAACTGGTTTTGGTTCGTGGGGCACATGCGCCCCAATTTGAGCTCAAATGGGCCGGACCAGTATATCTGTGGCTTTTTACGCTATAAATAGCCACAATTAAATTGTTTTACCATTTTTTTGGGTGCACATAATTACAACTACATTTGGAAAAATATTCTCATTTATTGATTGTTATCTTGTCTCAAATGTCATAAAAATGTGTGCAATTCCAACAATATTATCAATCAGTGTTTTCATTTACAGTTGGAATTTACAGATCGCAGTAGATCTCCAAACTGTATGTACCTTTTATAAAAAAACTTTAGAAATCATTTGAAATTTTATGAAAATTTTTTTTTATGGGGCACATACAAACACCTACGGGCTATTTAGAGTCTTCAATCAACCTACCATGCATGTTTTTGGGATGTGGGAGGAAACCGGAGTACCAGGAGAAAACCCACGCAGGCGCGGGGAGAAGGAGGACATGGCCAGAACTTGCCAGAAACCCTTGTTCCTTTAATGTTACTGTTGGCCTCTTTGCAGCCTCCTTTGCCAGTCTTCATCTCATGTTGACTGATCACATGCTGACAATTTCTCCTTATTTAAAGACGTTCCAAAAGTCTTTTAACCAAGCCCAATTCAGCCAAATAAAAATTGGGCTGAAAACTGTTTAGACTTGCAGTACATCAGCTTTTGGCTCCAGCTCAGCATGTTTACCACCGAGACTGAAATTGGTATCGATCGACCCGTCTGGCCGTTGTCAAGAAAGCAAACAAGGGCATTTACTGAGCGTTCCTTGAAGGCACACCGCTGACGTAAGATCAAACACTGTACAACTGGCTCATTTGTGACCTGAATGTGTACAGGACAGTGAAAGCATGCTAATCAGCGCTGACATGGTAGATGAGCGGCAGTGACATGCTGAAAACTCATCCACCAGATGGCTCGGGAGGAGGCCCTCAACCAGGGAGCACTTTCATCAATCTGATTATGCTCCCTTTATTTTTAGCCCCTCCATGCCAGTTACCAGCAGCCATTCATTGGATTTTGCCCCATTAGCTTCTCATGCGGAACTCCAGGATGGGTGCTGGGATTACAAACAAGGAGCTGGAATGCATCCACCATTCTAGCATTAAGTTCATGTACAGTATGAGATGTTGCTGTAATTAACTGATGGAAACTGTTTGGCATGGGGCACACACAGTCAGAGGAAAACCTGGGTCACTGGGCGAACATTGCGTCTGTTACATCAATTACAGGACAATTAGATTAAGAAGTAAAAGTAAACTATTGAAGCAACCGGTAACCTTTTGACACAATATAAAAATTTACTTCCAGTATAAATTTAGTATATAGTATAAATTTACCTGGTTTGCCTTCCTCTGGAAATGAGCCAATACATTTGTAGCAGTTATGAGAAGGTTTTCCAGGGGTGTGACACAGAACCATTGCATTTCCCAAAGTTTTTAAGCCACGCATCCTCCTTCATCCCCCCAACAGAGATGGCCCTCCCCCTCTACCAAGATGAACCACCTGCAAAATAAACAATGAGTCAAAACAAAGCCCATTTAGAGCATTGCTTTTACGTTCTTTTTTAATTGTCCAGACTGCTTTTGTCCAGTAAGGCTGTCTGCCTGACCAGGACAGGCAACAACACCTAAAAAAGGTTTCACAGCACAAGCTAAAAACATTCAAACAATCTCAATCAGCAGTTTCACTTAACAACATCCAAACTCTTTAAAACCAAATGAAACATCGACAGCCTGATGTTTCGGCCTCGCAGCTTCTTAAAAGTCCTTCAAAAGTATTCAATGAGACCAGTTCTTCGATTGCAAATGTTGCATGTTCCATGGGAAGGAGCTGCACATTTAAAATAATGTTTCCACAGCTCAGTGTGGATCTTAGGTCCAGTTAAAAGCATGAGGGCCTGGGATCGAGTAGCGTATCTACCAGAATTTTTCCGGCAGATGTAGCTCCGCAGGTATGAAGGGAGCAGACCCAAGATGGCTTTATAAATGAAATCATGCTCATATTGTAGCCAGCGGGTCGACAAGTCTGACCATCCTACACAGTGATGTGTGAGCGTAAAGGCGATATCCCATCAAATCCTTTCCCTCCAAGTCAAACTGTGAGGTTTGACGTGACCATCATAATGTAGCATTTTGAGGTATTATCAGCTTCCCATAATCCAAGAAGGCATGAGTGAGTATATGTACTGTATGCATGTGTGCGCGATCCACAATCAATGGCCTCTTGTGCGCTGTGACAGTCTTAAACAGGCTCCAAGTGATGGATTTCAAAGTACATTGATGCTGATCTCTGTCTGCTTTGCCCATGCCGCTAATTCATCATCTCGCTGTGATGTCATAAACGCTTTGTTCTCTCTTGCTTTGTCTGTTTCAACACGTTTGACCTCCACCAAAGACCCTTTTGTTCTCTACAGTTGCATTCTTTTTGTGTATTTTGCTTGCTGCTTGTTCCACTTCATGAATATCCTCTTAGATTAGACATTGAGTTTGATTGAATAGGACAGGGAGCAACCAGGCAGGACGTGATGAATCGCATGTTGTCGGGGGAACAAGAAAATAAGCAGCAGCATCGGGATTCTCTACTCTGCGGGCCAGTGAGCGTGGAGACATAACCCTGAATTTGATCTCAAGATTGGCTTGCACAAATTGGAACAACAAAAATCTATGCTATTTATATCCCGACTTATGTCCAAAAATATCAAGACTCAAATGTTTTTGCTTCAAGCGGGACACTGAGGGGCCGTGTCCACACAGAAACAGCTTTTTCACAGTCTGTGTGTTCTTAATTTTGACTTTGTTTCCATTAAGCCCCTTTCTTAAGGAGGGGTGCTGCTTGCCTGGAAGCCGTTTCCAATGTGCTGCAAATTGAAGCTGAATGGCACTTTTGGTGGTGTGGTGGAAGCAAATGGAGCCATGACATCATTAGACGTTTCAGAAGAAAAAAAAATACTCGATTCATGATGCCAACCACAGGAACATTGAAGTCCTTGTGGATGAAAAGCTCTCAGACCACCAGCTGCCCTCTCTTGACCGCTGATTGTCAAATACGAATTTTCATGCATTTTCCCAGCAGGGCTTCATTGATTTGTTGGTCCACATATCATTTTCTGTCTCAAGTGCACTCCGGCCATGATCTAATTTCACAAATGCTCGCACATTTTGCCTAGCCAGAGCTTCTACCCAGGCTGCTGTGTCATAAAAACCAAGCCCAAATGGACGTACAATGGGATATGAATTTCCGCACCATATAATATTCGACCTGGGTAATTTTCTAACATCCAACGATAACGGTGGATATGCCACAATATATCGTGCCAGAATTTTCGAGTTGTTATGTTTTTATAGACTTGTTATGTTTTACAAAAATGTCATACTGAATGGGTCAGGGAAGAATCCTTTACATTTTGGTGCAGATTGAAGAATTTTTAACTGTTAGAGTCCACACGTATTGGGATCATTTGGGGCAGTCAGCTGCCATGACCAGCAAGTGTTCCTGCATTGGAAAAAACTAAATAAAACAAAACCTTAACTTACCCAACAACAACAGAAACACTCAAGATTAACTTTAATCAATACTGACAAAGATGTGATACAAAGGTAATTATTTACATTTTGTAACAGACAAGTGACAAAAGATGTTAACCACTGAAAAGAATAAAAACAATCAAGCTCCCATAACTGCCTTTGTACTGTATTTTCTTCTCGTCTTGTGGACTTCTTGTCTAAGCACCGCTTCTTGAGGCTGCTTTTCCCCCCCGTGATAAGCATAACAAAAAAGCCAAAGAAAAAGCAAACCATGCCCAGAATGAATCATTAGTGGCTGAATTAACGTGACGTGATTGCATGATGGCGATTGGAGCATTTGGAACTCTGAATTGTACCACTTCAGGGGGATTGTTTACAGAGGTTACACTGTATTTTTGTGTTGCTTTTTTACTGATTTAGCATTTTCGCACTCTGGTCATAATAAAGGATTATCTTATCGTTTGTTTTCAAACCTTACCCTAACCCTACAAATCCTTAACCGAACCTAACCCTACAAATGCTACAAACCCCACCAACCCTAACCCTTACCTACCCTATAGAGACCCAGCTTGTATAGACCTGTCCTGTGTTTTGTTTTGTTTTTTTGACAGCAGCTACAGTATACAACCAGAGCCCGTTTCGACTTAATGCTCGAGTTTAACGAATTCCTAATAGAGGTTATTTCTAAACTGCATGCTGTCTTAATCCTCTGCCCGTCTGTTTGCTCACCTCTCTCCATCGTCTCTCTCTGTCTCTCCACCTTCAGAATTGCGACTGCCTGCTCAGCCTGGAAGCGTACTCGTCTGAGCAGAAGCATCGCGTGTGCCAGTGCCTCAAGGACAACATCGACAAGCAGCTCGAGCTTCAGAGGAGGGAGCCCGCCGTTCAGCATTTTGACCAGGTACGGGCACTCCTGGACACTCGCGGGCACATCCAGTGAGCATTCTCCTCACTCATTTCAGGCCTCAAACGATGCGGTCAAGACATGAACATGTGTCTGTGCATATATTTGCATGCAGCCTCTCATTCACATGTTATCTCAATGAGCAACATGTCCTGCTTTCCTCTATTGTTCTTCTATGGTTATTTCATCTGCTTATGTGAATTTCCTTTTTTATTGTTTTTCTGTTGTTGTTGGCTTCTCAAGGACTGTAAATACTCTGTGTTGAGCAAAGAGGTGGTTGTTGGATTTGCTAGTCAAAAAGTCCTCAATAGGTGGACTGCAGTGCCGATCGGCACCCAGACACCTTTCTATACGGCTCCAGAGGCATTATTAGATCATTTTGACCAATGCTTGCAATGTAACCTGTGGTAGTAAATACGGTATATGCATTCAGGAAAAACACTGACCAATCACTTGCATTGTAATTCCTCAACAAATCATATACAAGGTAACGTTGCAAGTTGAGAAAGTGGGTGTGCATTGGCGAGGACTTCTGGAACAGGCAGGCCTATATGCAGGTGGTGATGAGGCTGATTGGAGACAGGTGCTGAAACAGAGCGAGGAGGGGGTGGGGGGAGGACGCAAAGCACCATCCAGGCTCCAATAAAGGAACTGCAGGGCAGTACATGACAGAGGTAAGAAATTCAAAGGCACATACAAACAAACAACCTTTCGCACTCACATTCACACCTACGGGCAATTTAGAGTCTCCAATTAATGCATGTTTTTGGGATGTGGGAGGCAAGCGGAGTGCCCGGAGAAAACCCACGCAGGCACGGGGAGAACATGCAAACTCTACACAGGCGGGGTCGGGGATTGAAACCCGCTCCTCAGAACTGTGAGGCCCTGAAATGTATTTCTTTTTTTTTTTTTACATTATTAAAAAAAATGTAGTCATGTAAACACACTGGCATTTAAATGGTTAAAACACCCTGCGACGGCCACCTTGGAATCAGTGTTTTTTCTTCTTCTTCCGATCAATGAATCACCTTTTTTTTCTAGACTCTCAACATGCTCGAAATCTCGCCAATTTTTTTAAAGTATGTGTAGCTTGTTAAAAATGTACGTGTTTTAGGGGTTCTGGACACAACCCCTGAAAACTCACTCAGTAGGGCCCTCTAGAAAGTTAGAAAACGCATTGAACTTGAGTCAAGACGAAGTTTGGTGGCTGTCACGCTCCAAAAAGTCTCAAGGAAAAAATATGCTATCAAACTATTAGGGAGTGAATTACAGTGCATGTTATGCCTCGACTTCAAGGCGTTGTCCAGAACTGGAACAACAGGATTTCTGCTTTCTGTGGATGAAAAGCTTACTTGTTATTTCATTCCTCTTTTGTACTACAAAGTGTAGTTCTTTGTGGTTCCAGCTTACCTTGAAGTCATAGTCACATTTTATCTTTGACTAAATTAGCTAGAACGGATAGCTGGGAAAGGCTCCAGCACGCCCGCGACCCTAGTGAGGAGAAGCGGCTCGGAAAATGGATGGATGGATGGATGGAACAGCTGATGGCTTCTTGCATACAAACAAGCTGTGACATCTTGAGGCGTATTGTGTGTGCACAAGCTGTTCCATTGTCTCAAAATTTGGTTGGTTTGGTTTTCTTGGTAAAGTGCAGTACAATTTTTCTCTTTGATAATCTATTTGCATTCCCAGTGCTGCTAACGCTTCCTTTCACCACTAATTATTTTCATCAGCAGATACAATGGGGGCACACAGGACCATGCACTACTGGTGCGCTTCATCCCAAAACACGTCATCTTTTTATCTTTGAACTCCTATAATTATCATTATCCCCCCCACATACTTTGCGGAAAGGTCCTTGCGAAGCAATATTATTATTATTCATTCATTCGTCTTCTGTACCGCTTATCTTCACCTAGGGTCACGGGCGTGCTGGACCCTATCCCAGCTGACCGGGCGAAAGGTGGGGTACACCCAGAACTGGTCACCAGCCAATCATAGGGCACATAGAAACAAACAACCATTCGCAGCTCACCTGTAATTTAGAGTCTTCAATTAACCTACCATGCACGCAAGTACCTCGAGAAAACCCACACAGGCACGGGGAGAACATGCCAACTCCACACAGGCGAGGCCGGATTTGAGCCCAGGTCTTCAGAGCGGTCAGGCAGATGTGCTCACCAGGTCGGGCACTGTGCCGCCATTATTATTATTATTATTATTATTATTATTATTATTCATGGAGGTGATGGTGGTAGTACTATTGGTCGTAGTTGTTGTTTTCATGTTCTTTTTCCCAAGAAGAGACTTATTTAAGTCCAACAAGCTGCAATACACAAAACATCCTGCAGTGCGAACTTGGCAGCCATACAAACATGTTCGGCTGCGTAAATTGTTTGCATATCGGCAGGCAGCCTATTGCGGTGTTTCCCAACCTTTATTGAGCTAAGGCACCCATTTTGCACGAGGAAAATACGACATTCGATACAAAACAAAAATGTAAAAAAAAAAAAAAAAAAAAAAAAAAAGATAACTACTTAAATAATGAGGATTATTTAAATTGAGTGAATTTGGATAATTTCCCACAGCACCACCTGTCCGACCTACAGGTCCCACGTGGTACCCTGGTTGGGACTCACTGGGCTATTACAGTAAGCAGTAAGCACGCACGTGATCAGTAGACAATGTCCACTGATTGGCTTTTTCAATTTTTATTAACATCACCATTTCTTAAGGGTGAAATGTACAATACACCCATTTGGACGCGCTTGCTCGTACGGGTAGACGACGTGCATCTGTCCGCACACGTTTCAGCCATCTGCTCCCCGGTATTAGACGTGTTTCGCTCCTTTTAACTTTTGTATCACACGTTGTTGGCCCAGCGCGTTGGTGTGAAAAAAAAACATTCACAAAACAAAGCTATGAGGAAAAAAACACCATCAGTGTTTGCAAGTACTATGCTACAAGCCACTGTACATGAATGCACAGCGAAATACATAACATAACTTATTTACCATTTGAAGCCTCCTATTATGTTGTGGCTTGCGCTTTAAAGTTTAAAAGTCGATAATGTGTATTTTGCGTATGCATGGATCGACCTACACTATATCTATCTGTCTGTTTATCAGTCGGTCTGTCTGTCAAGACCCAGGTGAACAAAGGATATAGTGTATAATTACTTTAGATAAACAAATAATATCACAATTATATATTAATATAGACTCCTGTAAACAGTAAAAGGAAGTGCGTTTGGATTTTATGACCCATTCATATGTTTTGCCCGTTGGATCAATCACGGCATTCCTTTTTAACATAAGTGGGATTGTTTCCCTCTTACATCATCAATAGCAGCAAACTGTTTAAATGTAGTATTCAAAAAGTACAAAGCAGGTCTATATTATCATACCTGATAGAAGTGCAAACATCGACCACATCTGAATTTTGAGAATTTCAGTCTGGCGTGCGTCAAAGAATTTACTGTCTTTTTCTTTCTTTCTTTTTTTGTGACGTGGCCTAACGCTGACATGGTATCTTGTTAAACGCCCCACCCCCCAAAAAAGCATCTTATTTGTAATGGAGTGTTACTCTAACGCTAATTGTGATTGGTTTGAAGCTTTATTTTTTGCGAGGCTGCGAGGGTTTGCCTTCGAGTCTGTGACAAATGATTGACACCTTGTAAGTCATGCCTTCTGGCTCTTATTGTTTTCTTTTTTCTTTCCTCGGGTGCAGTGGTTTCTAGTATATTAGATTAGATTACATGGGGTCAGAGATGGCCGATTTTTTTCACAGATCACATCCATCTATCCGCGTTCTCTTCTTCTTGTCCTCACTGAGGTCATCGGGCAGGAGGCGGGGTACACCCTGTACTGGTCACCAGCCAATCGCAGGGCACATACAAACAAACACCCATTCACACTCACATTCACGCCTACGGGCAATTTTGAGTCTTCAATCAACCTACTATGCATTTTTTTTTTTGGGGATGTGGGAGAAAACCAGAGTGCCCGGAGAAAACCCACGCAGGCACGGGGAGAACATGCAAACTCCACACAGGTGGGGCCGGGATTTGAACCCCGGTCCTCAGAACTGTGAGGCAGATGTGCTTACCAGTCGTTCACCGTACCACCACAGATCACATTTATCACATATTTTTATCATGTACTCTTTTACTACAAATATGAAAAAAGTGTTGCAAACGCTCACTTTTAAATCAGGAATTAGTGTTTGATTTTTAAAAAAATATTTTGATTATTAACAGTGGTTAACTTCCTTTAACACTTGTATGACAGTTTACCATAAAAATGGATTTGAAAATGTTACGTATTTTAAAGTTGCATTACAGGGATCTCGTTTGATGTACATCCCGCGTCCTACACGAAAAAAATGATCGGGGACGCAAAAAAGCATGGCGAATCGCCATCCACTAACACACAACATTGCTTACCTACATATGCGTGCAGGGCTCAAAATAAGCGGTCTCGTATCACAGTTTGCGGGTCAAAATTTGCATTTTGGGCATGAAAAAACACATTGAAAAGCAAAACTGCAAATCAGGTTTGCTGCGGAGACGGTCGCGAAGACGGAACCAAGCAGTGGCGTGGTGTGACATATCGCGCTTATGTCACCGATGCGTGGACACGGAAGTAAAGCGTTCGATTGAGGAGCGAAAAGACGGTGGTTGCAAAATGCGACGCCGAATTGAGAAACGAGAGGAAAAAAAGACAAATGGCGAAAGTGTGGTAGCATTTCATAGAGAAATGCAAGGCAAGCGCCCATTCGTTATAAAGGCCTTTTCACACCGCACTTGCTCAACGTGAAAGGACCATATTGCCCCAAATTTGGAAGTGCCGATGTCGACGACTACGGGGAGGTGAGAGGAAGGTTTTCCTGCTATAGAAGTAGACCGCACCTCGGCAACTTCTGCCACATGTATCTGTCTGTTCTGCAAAAGAAAGCCCAGGCGTTGCTCATTTTGAGGATGAGGAGACGAGCAGCAGAAAAAAAAAGAAGAAGAAATTAGGCGCACCCCATCATAATGACTCATCGGGAACAAGGCGAGTTTAGGTCTGTCCGTGAGCTACAATTTCACCAAGACCGCTTCGAGGTTTATAAACAGAGTCCGAGTCCCCCACTCCACAGCACACGAAAATCATTGTACCAGTCCCATTGGAGGACCATACTGACGTCACTGCGAAATCGCTCTCGAAATAATGCTTGTTTCTATTCGAGGTTCGTGTCGCTGAGCGTCAGACGCCCTCGACATTGTCGCCCCGCTCCGTGAGACGGCAAAACGCCCCCCTCACTACATACACGATGAATGGAAAAGTTGCGGGCGCCAAGTGCAGTGTGAAAAGGCCTTAACGGTACATACAGTGTGCTTTTTCCTTAGTATAGTCACTGTGTGACATACGGCCAATCTGATGATCTGTAAGAGGCAAAGCTTTGAGTAAAGTAGGTGAAAAACATGGTAAATATGGCCAGAGAGGAATAAGAATAAAATGGATCATCATCACGTATCCAAACAGAGGAGGGTTTTGATGAAGGAAATATTTCTCTCTCTCTCTCTCTCTCTCTCTCCCTCTCTCCCTCTCTCTCGTGTAAGTTGAGTTAAAGATGGAGAAATATTAGAAAATGGAAAAAAAAATTCTAAACAATGGAACTTAAAATTGAACAGGCAGAGTCATTTTTATGTGGACTTCTTAGTGGGGAGTTCACACTGGGAGCTCTTTTTAAAAGTGCATATAATATGTGAAACGCCATCATGAACCAAAACAAAGGTTTTGAACAAACATAACCTCTAAAATGGTTCAGTTAAGATTTTTTAAATTAAATTATGTCATATCGTTTGAGACTTCCCTGTTGTGTCACAATGCCAAACAGAAAAGGGGAAACGCAAAACTTTATTTTTCAGCACTTTATCTGAACACGCATAATGTTCTCTTTTTATTTACTTACTGTTATTGTAAAATGCAGCCCTACTTTTTTTCAGTAAATGAGACAACATTAAATAGTTGTGCTCATATGTTTGATTACCAGGGGAGAATTTGTAAGATGTGTACAATTCTTTATTATGCTCTAATATCTTTATCAGTGGCATAAGAAAAAAAAAAAAAACATCACCGATGATCGTTTATCTTAAAGGTTTTTGGGAAAATATATTGTTCCGAAAAATTTGCTATCATGGCATGCCTAAACACATAATATATTGAGAAAAACACAATAATATTGCACAAACAGTATACAAGATTAAATATTAAAGGGTAACAACTGTAATAAAAATCTGCAATTTAGCAAGATCATGAAACAAGAACTGCAATGGAGCGGAGGATTACCGTATCTATGTTCCGTGATGCTAAGTTACAGGGACTCATTGTTCCAGGGCTGGGACTCATTGTTTCCATGACATGTGCATCCCCGAACTCACATCGTCTCAAGTGTAAAAAAAAAAAAAAAAAAAAAAAGACAGATCTATGCTTTGTATTATTGCTTTAAGGAAGAGTGCCTCATGAATAGAAGATGTTGTGTTTAACTTATTAGTATTAAATGTACTAAATTGGTGGCCAATACTTGAGCACATGACACTTAGAAATCGGTATAATATTAGAGGAACATTGTCACCTTCAGGGCCACTGTAGCTATTGAGTCCTATGAATATTCTCGTCGAGTCTATCAACAATTTGATCATTCAAATCCACTTTCAAATGCACAATTCAAATGCACAATAGAAATCAACAATCAAAACGACAAAAAATGACTGACATATTCAGGAAACATACGCCTACAAGAGCTACAAATGCTCATAATATACAGTATAATAATATAATAATGATAAATGTTTGTTTAATTGTTGCATGATATATTTTTTCTAATGCGGCCCTCCGAGGACTCTTAAATAGTCTGATGAGCAGTCTACATTTAACCATGATGATTTGTTACACCTGTTGGTACAAGTCATATGCCCACTATTGTAAACTATCATTTTCACTTTCACTATTCCCTCCTCCTTTTTTTCCTGAAACAAGGGCGAGGAACTGTTTGCTTTAATCATATTGAACATCTCGACAAATGAGTTCACCTTTGATTGCCTTTGTGCGCACTACCTCAGAGGCAAATAGTTTGGTTTTCAGTCAACTTCAGCGCCAAGTAATTAAATGGGAAATCAGGAGGAGAACGGCTCTCTCATGAACGGAACAGAGGATAGGACCCGGAAATGCACGACTTCAAAACAAATGGACAGTTTCAAAAAAGAAAAATATACGGGCAGAGGTCGGTACACAGGCAGGTAATCCAAAAAAGGCGACAGTGTCCAAAAACGTGAGGCAAAAAGGCGAGGTCGATAATCGGAACAGGGTCTCGTCTTACTGTGAGTCTGTGACGTGGAAACAAGGAATGCTGGAACGCGACGACAAGGTACAACGAACTGGCGCCTAGAAAGTTTGAGACACGAGGTTAAATGCAAGGGGTAATTAGGAGCAGGCGTGTACGAGAGAGGGGGGGAAACAACAACCCGAACACACACCCATGACAGGATCTGTTTCCCTAGCATGCGGTCATCCAGTGTGTTGATTTTGTTGAACCCAATGTACAGTTTATGCCATAATTGCCCTAAATGTGTGGGGTTTTGCCCATCATTATATTGATTTCTATTGCCATCATAACAATCATATAATCATATGAAATGTGTGTGATTGAGCATGCCATTAGATTATTATATAGGTTATTTCACATCGTTTTGTTGATTTTACTGTGCAAGTTTCCATTGCATGCATATACTTGTATGTGAGGGAGGTTGGACTATTTTCTTTACTCTGTGTTTCATTTCTATTTTGCATGGTGGCCGTTATCATTAATAACTGGTGAGAGGTATTATCACACAAGCATATTAGGCATAAATTGCGTTAAAAACATACTCAGACCCCGTTACATTTATGAATAAATTTATAATATTTATATTATATATATATTTATTTATTTATAATATTTTAGAAATAAATCTGTTTTTACATTGCAGCCATTTGCTAAAATCATTTAAGCTCATTTTGTCCCACATTAATGTACACGCAGCAACCCATATTGACAGAAAAAATATTTTATTGTGGAGATTTTTGGATTTTTCTTTCTAGAGATGCTCAATTGGGTTTAAGTCAGGGCTCTGGCTGTGCCATTAAAAAACAGTCACAGAGTTGTTCTGAAGCCACTCCTTCGGTATTTTAGCTGTGTGCGTAGGGTCATTGTCTTTCTTGAAGGTGAACCTTTCGGCCTCAGTCTGAGGTCCTGAGCGCTCTGGAAAAGGTTTTCGTCCAGGATATCCCTGTACTCACCGCATTCATCTTTCCTTCGATTGCAACCAGTCGTCCTGTCCCTGCAGCTGAATAGCACCCCCACAGCATGATGCTGTCACCACCATGCTTCACTGTTGGGACTGTATGGGACAAGTGATGAGCAGTGTCTGGTTTTCTCCACACATGCCACTTAGAACTAAGGCCAACAATTTCTGTATTGGTCTCATCAGACCAAAGAATCTTATTTCTCACCATCTTGGAGTCCATCAGGTGTTTTTTAAAATTTTTGTTAGTTTTTTTTTTTTTTTAAGCAAACTCCATGCAGGCTTTCATGTGTCTTGCATTGAGGAGAGGCTTCGGTCGGGCCACTCTGCAATAAAGCCCCGACTGGTGGGGGGCTGCAGTGCTGGTTGACTTTCTAGAGCCTTCTCCCATCTCCCGACTGCATCTCTGGAGCTCAGCCACAGTGATCTTTGGGTTCTTCTTTACCTCTCTCACCAAGGCTCTTCTCCCCCGATTGCTCAGTTTTGCCGGACGGCCAGCTCTAGGAAGGATTCTGACTGTCCCAAATGTCTTCCATTTCAGGATTATGGAGACCACTGTGCTCTTAGGAAACTTGAGTGCAGCATCCATTTTTTTGTAGCCTTGGCCAGTTCTGTGCCTTGCCACAATTCTATCTCTGAGCTCTTCAGGCAGTTCCTTTGACCTCATGATTCTCATTTGCTCTGACATGCACTGGGAGCTGCAAGGTTTTATTTAGAAAGGTGTGTGGCCAATCAATATAATCAAACACAGCTGGACTCCAATGAAGGTGTAGAACCATTTTAAGGATGATCAGAAGAAATATTAAATATGAGTGTCACAGCAAAGGGTCTGAATACTTATGGCTGTGTGATATTTCAGTTTTTCTCTTGTAATAAATCTGCACAAATTTCAACAATTATGTTTTTTTTTTTGTCAATATGGAGTGCTGTGTGTACATTAATGAGAAAAAAACTTTCCGGAAGCACGGTGGCCGACTGGTTAGAGCGTCGCCCTCACAGTTCTGAGGACCCGTGTTCAATCCCCTGTCCCGCCTATGTGGCGTTTGCATGTTCTCCCCGTGCCTGCGTGGGGTTTCTCCGGGCACTGCGGTTTCCTCCCTCATCCCAAAAAACATGCATTAATTGGAGACTCTAAATTGCCCGTAGGTGTGAATGTGAGTGCGAATGGTTGTTTGTTTGTATGTGCCCTGGGATTGGCTGGTGACCGGTTCAGGGTGTACCCCGCCTCCTGCCCGAAGATAGCTGGGACAGGCTCCAGCAGCCCGCGACCCTTGTGAGGAGGAGCAGCTCAGAAAATGGATGGATGGATGGATGAAAACTTTCCGTACCCACTGTATATCCATCCATTTATCTCAGGTTATTTCAAGTCATTCTGTTTATTTCTATTGTGCATGTTGTCTGTTGTCATCAATAACTGGTGAGAGGAGCCATCGTACTAATCATGGTATGTACATTGCACATGTGCTTGTACGTGACCGAGCGTGTCGTTGACAATTTTTTTTTTTTTCAGAGTTTTTCCTCGTCATTATGTCGGTATTTATATTGTGCAAGGTGACAGATGTTTTTAATGTCTGGCAAGAGAAGCAAATCACATTAAGCATGTGCGCTTGTGCAAATTTTTTAGGATTATGGATTTTCCCAAAAACTATCACAACAAACGATAGTATCGTTTGTTTTTTATGCCACTGATATAATGATAGTAAACTATAATAAATCCTTTTAAAGAAATATTCACAATGAGCATTGGCATTTTAATGTGGAACAATAAATATCTTGGATAAAAATATGAATAAAACAGCCTCAGGCTCTGTTTGAAAAATTGCACTTCAACAAATATTAAAAATTAGGACAGCGGTATAAACAGTCGTTAATGCCTAACAGGCAATATACTGCCAATCAAGTTTCCAGTTGGTTAAGAAAAATTGCCAAGTAGCAACATTAATAACATCGCAACAAGTAGATGAAAACAAACTGCTTTGAGTCAAGATTTGTCCTACTTTTGTTAAGTCTGCAGACTTCCTTCTTAAACACTGCTTTGTCAGCATGTTCAATGGCTACATCTCTTACAATAATAGTGCTACACTGTATATAATGTGAGCATATGTGCGCCATATTCACGTTTGTGTTTCCATTGTTGGGCAAAGGGTTCCATAATTACAAGCTGACAGGAAAGGAGAATAGTCCCACCGTGTTTTTATTTATTTATTTATTTTTAATTTTTTTTATTCCCAGTTGTAGAAATTGGTTGAGATGGTTGTGCTTAAAATGGATCTTCGTCACCATGAGGTTTTGAGTTGTGTTGTCTTTGTTGCGACTTCATACAAATTCGACATACCAGCTCGTTGACTTGAATCCAAAATGTTCCCACATCGTCTTGGTGGCGTCAGGCTTTGGAACTAATTGCGTTTATGCCGCTCAATTTTCTGTAACTGCAGCTCCTGGCTCGCACTCAGAAATCTTAGCTTTAACTGAGCTTTTATATCGATATACTATATATATATATATATATATATATATATATATATATATATATATACTTCTATATAAAGTATATATATATATCGATTTGTTTTAGCGTGTTAAGTAAATTAAAGGTGAAGAATGTTAAAGTGGCCCTTGGAAGACAAAAGTTTGGACACCCCTGGTCTCTGCGCAGTTAGCTTTGGATGAGTAAAGCTTTTGAGACGAAAGAAGCATTGTGAGCACAGTTTGCCGTCATTAGTGAAAAAAAGGATGCCGGTTATAAATTTGGAAGGCTGTGTATGCTATATTTACAACGATCTTTTTTTTTTTTTACTTCAGGTCTTGTTTTCAAACCGATGCCCTCGATTTGGCTTTGCGCTGCTATTTATTAGATAGAAACATAAATAACAGTTAAACTTCCAGAAACATCTGTTCTGCCCAGTAAATACATAATTTGCATGCCTCTTACTGTCTTTTGCCTCTCTGCTGCAGACGCGTTCCTGCTCATTGTCTGTAATTAGACATGCGTGGATTGCATTTGGCCCTACTTGGCTCTCTCTGCATGCTATTTTTGGGATGCGAGGTTTAGATGTACATTTTTACTGAGGAGCTGGTCCTGGCTAAAAAAATAATGATTGAATATTAATACTTTAATGCACATTTCTTTGTAACTATAATTACTCCCTCGAATGAATGTGTGCATGATAAGATGCAGTGACGAGATGTTCCAGCTCACTCGTGATATAGCTACAGTATATTACTATGTTAACTTATAACTGTTCAAAATCGGCAAAAAAAAAAAGTGAGTCGCATTAATTTAGTTTACTTTTATTTAGTTTAATTATGTACTGGTTACCTAATTTTTACACTTGCTTGACAGCTTTGAATGTTAAAATGCTTATTAAATTGTCTGTACACTTGAAATTCCTATAAAATACCACGAGGTGACAGTATTGCTTTCCAAACCTTTTTAAAATGTGCTTAGAATTGTGATTATCCAAGATCTTAGACAAATGTAAAACATTTAACAGGTTTTACCTCTCCAGTTCCTCAAACTAGCTATGCCTCCCTCCATCAGGCATAATCAAAGGATGAGTAGTTTGACTTTATTTTAGTTTGTAGAGTTTCACAGTGGCCAACTTGGTTTTCCACTTTACTAAGAATGTTAAAATGTGTCTTAAAAAATTGCCTGTTCATTTGATGAAAGTCTTTGCTGACTGTTTGACCGGGAATGGATAATAATCTCCATTATTTCCTATGGATAAAAATCGTTTTGGAATCTGAACAAAGTGGTCGACCATTGACCCGAAAAATATTGAGTTTGACTTCTAAAACCCAATACCTGGTCAGTGTTAAACATTGCCAAAAAAAACCCAAAACATTTTACCACTGAAGCAGCATTGCAGAGCTTTTCATTTTGTGTTCAATCAACCAGAGTTGTTTAAAATCTGATGTGGCCGCTTATGTTTTATGGCGCTCATTAAGAAGACGAATGTCCACGAAAGCAGTCCACTCTCACGATCCCACGACCATGCTGATGCAGTGGGTATAACAGGTTAGATGAAAAGTACAGAAATGTTTGAGAAAATATGCCAATATTTTAGATGAAATATACAAAAACATTATATGAAAATACATTTTAAACATTTCAAAAAAATACTAAAATACTACACACAAATACAAAACGTGAGAGGAAAACTACGCAAATATTAGAAGAAAAAACATTTCAGACAAAAATATGATAGACAACATCACGGTCATACAGAAAATTAGACAAATAATGTTTGATGAAAAAAATAATACAAAAGTACGAGGCACACAATTAAACAAATATTACAAACCAACAATATTAGGAAAAAAGTACAGAAATATTAGATGAAAAATACAAAATATAGTAGATAAAAATTACACGTATTAGAAAAATACAAAATATATTTGAGGAAAACTCCACAAATATTAGGGTAAAAAAGCATACTTGTCAAAAACATGATGACACTCAATGTCATACAAAAATTTCTAAAAAAAAAGATTACAGTGGTGTCTTGAGAAATGTGTTTAATTTTTTCTGTGACCGTGCGTATCTCATATAATTTTTCCCCACTGAAATGAATGGAAATGCCCTTAAGCTGTTACAAACCCACACAAAAAAACAAAAAAATGTTTTTTTTTAAATAAGGAAAAATAGCACATTGTAATTTATTGAAAATAATAGAGTAATAATATCAGAAAATAGAATATAAACAATTTGTGCATCATACATTAACATTGCAATCCAATTCATTGTGCTGCTCCAGCTGATGTGCCCGCCTTGGCCAACAGGCGGCAGTATAATACAGACATGCAGACACAAACTTGACATGCAGACTTCTTGTACTTCTATAAATGACTTATGCTGTAAAATTAGTCCGATTTTGTACAGGATTAAGAATATATGCTTGTGGAGATTGCGTTCAAATATCCATTGCTTCCAAAACCGCATCGATCGATGCTAACCATGCTTTATGTTTAGTGTGAAAGCAAACCCGAGCTGGGAGTGGCATTAAACATCTTGAAGCCTCCTTTTTCATGATAAAATAGTTCATATACATAATGACGTACAATACTTGCCAAACTGCTACTTATTATGAAATGTATTAAATTGAGGTGACTGTCACTTTTCAGTGCTCGTATCTCAAGTTCGTGGGCGCAAGTCAAAGCAAACGGCCGAATAAGAGCTCGTATCTCAAAAAACCGGGTCACTTGTATCTCAAAGCACCTCTGCAGGTGAAAAATAAAATAATACAAAAATGTAAACAAATACAATAATAATAATAATAACAATTTTAAAAAATACAATAATATTAGGAAAAAATATTGGATGGAAATATGAACATCTCATAAAGATCATCATAGGAAAAATGTCACATCTCATAAAGATCATCTTGAAGATAATAAGACAAACGTTTAAGGCAAACAAATAACTAAATATTCGACAAAAATAGAGAGCATTTAATGTAATACTTAATACCTGACAAAAATACACACATTAGATGAAAACAACATGGATTGTAGCAACAAAAAATGAGAAGGAAATAAAGGAAGTAAGAAAATAAAACCAAAATTTGACAAAAATACAAAAATACAAAAATACAATACAACGATCTTTGTCACCTGAGCTGCCTCCTACCATGTTTCATTGCACATATTCGTCTTGTGTGTAGGGTTCTCACTGTTGAATATTTTCAGAATCGATTATTCTATCGATCAATTGAATAATTGAGAAAAGGTATTTTGCATGAAAGTTTATTGCAAAATTGACTGTTTATTAACCAATTATTGTTAAATAATAACACAATAAATCAATATCATAGAAGAGGGAGTGATGTACTCACCAACCTTTTTGAAACTGAGAGCTACTTCTTGCCAAGTGCTACTACTTTGATATACACTTCTGAGCCTGCTTCAGGTTCAACTACGTCATTTACAGGTTATTCAAACTATGGCTGCAAATAACTATTATTTTCTTAATATAGATGAAACGGACTGTTATTGTTTCCATAAATTGATTGCGATTCAGTTACTAGTTTGGTCGGTAACATGTCAGAAAAGGGAAACAGCTTGATCGTTGTTTCCCAAAGTAAAAGCTGGCGTTTGCAAATATCTCATTTTCATTAAACACAAAGATAATCAGTCTTCTTTCACGGAGGACTGTAGAAAATTGAGAGTATTTACAGTTGAGAGGCTGAAATCCGGGGATTTGGACATTTTTTAAGTTAAACAATGGCTCTAAATAATTAATCGATTACCAAAATAGTGGTCAATTAATTGGATCATCGATTAGTTGTGGATTAATTGTTGCACCTTTAGTTGTGTCTTCTTCTTTTTCGAGGGCTTGTGTCCTTTTCTTTCTCTGTTTGTTTGCTCAGCAGCAGGCGGGACAAGTCGAGCAACAGCGACTACTCTCAGATCTGCTAAACAAGGTAGCAAGAATAATTGAAAATTGAAACATTATTACTAACCCATCGGAAATGTGATCAAGGTTGATCGGTTCACCGCTCCCTTTTATTGTCATGAATGCAGCTTGTAAGTGAGCGCAAAGTAGATGCGGTTCTGCACAACACGGCACACTAGCAAGAACATGTCGTTGGTTACATAAGCTGGAAGCTTATTTGGTAATTGACAAAATTGGCCGTCTCGGTTAATGTTTTGTCTCTCGTTTACCTCACAGCACTCGAAGCACATACAGTATCTCCTCAGACATCTTCTCTCTGCTCATTTGGCCCACTTACAGTACGCTCTCGTCCTGTTTAGCTTTTCCTAAATATGTTCACACACGCACATGCGCGCGCACACACACACACACACACACACACGCAAAACTGCACGACGATGTTGTGTTACCCACCAGCCTGCAGTGGATTAATTCCCCCGACCGCCTTTAAACTTTAATAGCCTCCCTTCGGTGGGCTGGCGTTTAGCTTTATTTTAGCTCAACTTTAACTATTCATAAGTGTGTTGTGTAACAGAGCGGAGCCGGTTCGGGCGGGAGCCACGCGGACTCGACCCCCAGTGGGTGTTGGCGAGCACAAGATACGTCCACCTTCAGTTTTAATTGCATGCATTCTTCACCCTGGAAAAACATGAAGCGATGCCAAGCATGCCGTTGAGCAGGAATAATTGAATTTGCGCTAGTTCAGTGGAACGTATCATTTACATACAAATACGTTGCATAAAATGGTCAGCAGATCATGCGTGACTTCAGCAAATCTCGTGAGACTTCAGTTCTTTTTCTTTGGTTATTTTTGTGTTTCCGGGGATGGCATAGAGGAGAAGTGTGACGGTAATCATAGAACAGGAAGTGGAGCATATTGCAACATAGGAATTTACACCCACACGACTCATACAATATGTGTTCAATATGAGCAAGTCATTAATTATCATTTGCTTATACAAATTGATTTTACAAAGCAGATAATAAGGTACTAAGTAGCGTGTCACCAAAGCATAATGGCCAGTGAATTGCATGAAATTACCAGATATGAAAACGCTGAAAACCCCAAAATATATATATTTCACAACCATCAATTTTGAGTATTAAGTCCCCCCCAAAAAAAAAATCACGTTAGGTTCACCGAAGACTCTTAAATTGTCAATTAGGTGTGAATGTGAGTGGGAATGTTTGTCGATACCAGTGGTTCTCAAAGTGTAGCAAAAGTATATCACGAGTGGTCCGCGGGCTCCCTATCGAGGTGCTCAAAAGAATCACTGAATTAAATATCTCAACTGTCTATCACTTTACAGTGACCTAAACTTTTGTTTGATCCACGACACTAAATTTGTTAATTTACACAGTTGTATTTAACTTTGACGTTCAGTACATGGTTCTCGTCAGCCCTCAACCTTGTGTCAACCAATCATCTCCCTCCAGCCACTCGTGTCTTGCCCAGGTGTTCTTCCTTGTCTCGTCAGTTTGTTTGTATTTTGTTCCCTGATTTCTTTCGGTCTCGGTCGGATTGTTGCTGCTGTGTTTATTGTTTCTGGTAAATACAGTGTGAACCCCCGCATATTTGTTTTTTTACGACTTTGGTTCATTTTCTATATAGATTTTTCTTTGATCCTTGTTTCCCCTTTTGGTGTTTTTGGTAATAAACCATTTTTTGAGATTCATCCTGCCTCGCCTTCCTGTCGCAAACCATAACACGGCCATGTCCCGGAACGGATTGTGTATAGACATTAGTGGTTCCGCTGTCATCAAAAACATGTTGGCGCTAATAAACAGTAAGTGCAAAGTGCTGGAAAAAGAAAAACAAGTTGATACTCTACTTTTTTGCCTTTTTCTTCTCTCTTTAAAGTCGATGGTTACTTTTGCAGATGCCTTCAGTCTGCCGCGGCGGGCGACAAAAGCGTGTACTGTGTAGTTGACTATATTTAAAATAGCTCATCGTATACAAGCACATGATGCGATTAGATAAGGTCTGATGGAGAGCTTGTGCGCCTCACTCTTGGGTCAGGGTCTCACACTCGCGCACACACATACACGCATAAGAAAGAACGTGTGTCTCGTGGGGCGTTAAAGAGCCAGCGGCCCCCGGAACATCCTGCTCTTCGGTGGATTTTGATTCACGGCTTTGATTTGTAACTTCTAAAAATAGCTCGCCGAGAGGGAGGCAGAGAGACAGAAGGAAGGACACTTGGGTGCTTTGCTCTCCAGAGAGTTACTTTGAGCGTTTGATCTTTTAATAACCGTCACTCTCATTGTGTTTACAAGACGATTAAGCATCCCCGCTCACCTCAGCTTCATCTGTTCTTCTTTTATTCATTTCCTCTGCTCCGTCCTTCACTGAATCCCCCCCCAATCGCATCCCATCCCACCCTCCAACCTCCCTTTGGCTTTACCGCTCTCTCTCTCGCTCTCTCTCTCTCTCTCTCACTGTCGCTTGTGCACACATTGGTACGATCCCCATGCCTGAGCCAGCGACAACCCGACAAGAAGCACAGAAGCACATCAGAGAAGGGAAGCACACAACAGAAACGTTGGATTAGCTGCACATCAGTGTGTACGTGTATGTCTGTGTGTCTTCTTTGCATGCCAGCCAGCTGTGCATCCAGATGCCTGTATCTAAGGTAATGCCTTACCTCCTGTGTCAATGTTACAATGACAGTGGTATTCTGTGGAAGTACATGCTTATTGGACTATGTGTGTCTAAGCTGTAACTGGAACTGTCTTGAAAATGTGTCCAGCGTGGCACACTGCACCGTTGCTGTCTTTTTTTTTTTTTTAATTTTTTTTTTACATTTTTTTAAATTTTCATAGAGGATTTTTGAGAATTGTGCAATCATTTAGTGCAGGAAATGTGTCTTTTATTACTTGACAGGTTCCCTGATAAATAACTGTCAGCGAAAATCACAAGTGCAGAGTCACTGGAGAACGTGTTATTGGGAGTTTATTCGTATTTTGTACGAAAAAATGTAAATATTGGAAAACTGGATTTCACTTTATGATTTTTTTTTTGCAGGATTTCCTTTAAAGCGATGTTCGACTTCTGTCATATTTGTTCAAACTGTCCTCATGACCTGACAGTAGTACATGAGTAAAACGATCTGTGAAGAAAAAAAATCAACCCTCTCTGGCCCTATCCTGTGCCTCTAATTTGATTTGCAAGAAACAACTGTGCCTGAGGGAGAAAAAAAAAAAACAATCAGAGACAGAACTGACTGACAAGGTGTCGGTCAGTTCCCGTGCACTCGTGGACACACTCGTGACTGACCCATTGCCTGGCGATTCAGGAGCTTGCTGAACTGAGCTTTGCTCACAGATAATTTTACTCATGTGCTACTGTCAGTTTGAACAAAATATGACAAAACGTTTTTTATTTATTTTATTTTTTGGAAAATTGCAAATTTTTGCTTTAATTTCTGACTGAATAAATTGTGACTCTTAATAATGACAAAATGTAGGCATATGCAGGGAACGTGGCCATTGGTAGTGTAGTGGTCCACGTAGCTGACTCTGTAATCGCTTTTGTAAGATAGCATGACAACGAAGAAACCTATGTTTCGATTTAGATCTCGGTAAATGTGTGAATCCATGATTTATTTCCCCCCGTTTCTTGCCACACGCTGTCGGTAATATAGTTATTCATCAAGTTGACTTTCTAATATCCATTGTAAAGGAGCACGGTATGGCAGAAACTCTGATATACATATAGGTGTGGATCTTGATAAATGTGTGAATCCAGGATTTATTCATCCAAGTTTCTTGCTATAGACTATAAGTAGTGTAATGGTCTACATACAGTAGCTAACTCTTTAATATCCTTTGCAAAGCAGTGGGTCATAGAAGAAACTATTTATATATCCTCTTGGACTTATTTTTCACTTTTGTTGATATGGGCCTTTGGTAGTTTCAAAATAGCTAACTTTCTTATATCTTATGTAAAGTGGTTGCCTTGGGAGAAACTATTACTTTTCGCATGTGGATCTTGGATTTTCTTGTTGTGGATATAGCCCATTTGTAGTGTAGTGGCTCACACAGCTCACTCTCACGACTCTTTCGTAAGGGAGCGGGGCATTGGAGAAACGTAATAATTTTTGTGTTTTTTTTGTTATTGTAGCGCTTCAGTTGGTATCAATGAAATAATGTTTTGCCGCTGATCCAAATGCATTGTTGGGCGTCTGCAATGTTGTTTTCGGAAATGTTGGATTGCATCACTGCAGAGGGTTGTTAGTGGAAAGTAGTCAGTTTTGGTGTAATATACTATAGCTTTTCTTGTTGCCTACTACAATATTTTCTGCCCTGATTCTCTCGAGGCTGCGTTGCATGAATATAAACATGACAAAGATTGCAGTGTTATATCTTCTTGAAAGTACCATCTGGGCTGACAGCTTGTCAGCTGCTTGTCACCTAGGGCAGGGGTGTCAAACTCAAATTCACGGTGGGCCAAAATTAAAAATTGGGACGTCGCGGGCCAAACTCAATATTCAATGAAAAATCACTGCGATGTGCATGTTTCCCTTCTCTCCAGAAATGTAGCGTTAAAGTTTATCATATGACAACAAACTAAAATTTTGCTTACACACTGAATCTGGAATAAACAAACTTTAATGTTATAAACACGAGAAAATTAATTTGCGATAAAAGACATTAGTGGTATTTGTTTTTTATTTTGTATTTATATAGATAACACGAATTCTTCTGTCTCTCCATCTTCTATTTATCTATCTCCAACTACCTTTCTTTTTTATGCAAATCTTTTTTCAAAGGCCAACATCAAAACAACCCAAAAGAAATAAGAATGTCCTTCAATAAAAATCCAAACTTCAAACTATTAACAGTCCCTGTCTAAAAAAAAAAAAAAACATTAATTTAATGATGTTATATTCTTTGCTACAGCCACGTTGCTCCTCACACGACAAACAGGTCTGTCTTTTATCTTCGTGAACAGAAAATCCCACCTGTCTTGGAAGTGAACCGTTTTCCATCTTTCGTTTGGCCATTTTTTGGGAAGGGGAAGTGTAAATTTGCTCGAAGAGACTGGTAGCATAGTTGCTAACGACTGCAACAGAAAGGGAAGGGGTGCTCGCCGGCCTAGACTGATGGGCCAACACTATGGAGGAGGAGTGGCAGAAAGTTGGGTTTTGGTACCATTCACAACTGAATGCATAAAATTAGCATACCAAACTATACTGAAGTGACATGGTGCAGCATTTGAAAGTGCTGCGATGCCCTTCACTCATGCTTTGTTTACACTAGACCAGAATAGGCCATTCATGTCAAGAATATGCTGGCAACCTATGACTCAGTGCAACTATAGTGTGTGATAAAGATGTCTATATATAGTCGCTCAATATACTGTACAGTATATGCGCCGTGGCCCAGACGCCAGCCAGAGGAATAATGAGACGTCTACTGCACTAGGCTGTATTTTCACGTACTGTTATGCAACACAACAGCAATTTAGCCATAGTCTCATTATCGTCATACTCATCTGTTTTAGGTTTTTAGTCATAGTCATATGGTAATATTATCATTGAATAATATTTTTCTGAATATTTTTTTTCTCATAAAATGATGAATATTCACAAGGAATTGCTTTACTTTTCTCAGACTATATTTGACAAATGTTTCAGCTTTATTCTTTTTCTAGACTAGATTCAGGAAACGATTATTGATATTATGACTTTCCTTTCATAAAATTTATTTGTAGACTTTATCCTTGTCGTAGTTCAACTTGATTGTAGTCTGAAAGATCTGCGCCGAATTTACGCCAGTCACGAAAATAGAACTTCTAGTCTCAGATGATAAGGACTTTTTTCTCAAAGATTCCTTTTTCAAAAAAATATACAGCTTTATTCTCATTAGAGTATAACTTTATTTTTTATACAGAACTTATATAACTTAATACAGAATCCTCTTTATTGCCAAGTATGTCAGAAACACACAAGGAATTTGTCTTCTGTAGTTGGAGCCGCTCTAGTATGACAATAGACAGCCATTTTGACAGTAAATACTTTGAGACATAAAAACATAAAACATAACGTTTGTCCTTTTTTGTGGCACCACCAAACCAGACTGTGATGGATGAACACAGGACTGATTCGATGATTGCTGTGTAGAACTGCCTCAACAGCTCCTGTAGCAGGCCGTGCTTCCTCAGAAGCCGCAGGAAGTAAATCCCCTGCTGGGCCTTTTTAAGGATGGAGTTTATCTGGGTCTCCCACTTCAGGTCCTGAGAGACTGTAATTCCCAGGAACTTGAAGGTCTCGACAGTTGACACTTGGCAGTTGGACAACTTGAGGGGCAGCTGTGGTGAAAGATCCCTCCTGAAGTCCACCATCATCTCTACAGTCTTGAGCGTGTTCAGCTCCAGGTCGTATCGGCTGCACCAAAGCTCCAGCCGCTCCACTTCCTGCAGTATTCTGACTTTTCTCAAAAAGATACAACTTCATTCTCTTCAGATAACTTTAAGCCCCAAAATACATTTAACTTTTTTCCCCCCATATTTTTGTAAAACTAAAAATTTTTCGTCTATTTTTATCGAAAAGATCCAACTGTGTTTTTCTTTTCAGTGTGGTCCTAATACTGCTTTGTAATGTATTCATGCTAAATATTGAGCTGCGTTTCCCCTAGGTAAAACTTTTTCAATACACTTGGCTGCAGAAAGCTTGCTTGCATGTACATACAGTGTTAAGCAAATGTATTATACTATATCACTGAGGCTGAGCGTTGGCGCCACTGTGGGTGTGTCTACAGCCGACTTCATTCGACCGGCAATCGCGGCTCCTCTAATTCCTTTTAAATGCGGTGCAATGACTCTCACATGGAGACATCTGTGTACGGAAGAGATCCATGCGCGACTGGAGCGTTGTCGCTGCTCTGGCCGGTGTGGCAACAGACAATGTGAGTGGGTACCCTTATTAAAAATGGTCATAACCGCTGGCGATTTAAATATGTCCGCGGACCTCATTTACAGTATTTATTCCCACCCAAGATCATTCGTGTGCCCCCCCCCCCCCAGACGCATATGCAGGGACACACCCTCGTTGCGCCTGAATGCCCAGTTTGGTGGAGACTGCTCTGCAAAAGCAAACCTTGTGTTTGTATGAAAATCAGGATACACCAGGATTTACCCTCCACCGCAGATGCGCCGTCTGAAAATAGAGCCATTAGACTTTATTACTATAACCTTCTTGTGAACAAATTTAATTTAATTCTCGTAAATTATGACTTTTTTCTTGAATGTGGACTCTTTCTATTTCAACGAGCTCTTGACATTTTTTAGAGTAATGCAGGGATTTGAAACTGAATTCACCTTTTCACACACAAAGAAAATACAACTCCAATTCTAATGAAGTTGTGACGTTGTGTTAAACATAAATACAAACAGAATACAATGATTTGCAACTCATGTTCAACCTATATTTAATTGAAGACATTACAAAGACAAGATATTTAATGTTCAAACTGATAAACTTTATTGTTTTTAGAAAATAATCATTTACTTAAAATGTTATGGCTGCAACACGTTCCAAAAAAGTTGGGACAGGATCATGTTTACCACTGTGTTACATCACCTTTTCTTTTAAAAACATTCAATAAACGTTTGGGAACTGAGGACACTAATTGTTGAACCTTTGTTGGTGGAATTCTTTCCCATTCTTGCTCGATGTACAGCTTCAGCTGTTCAACAGTCCGGGGTCTCCGTTGTCGTGTTTTACAATTCATAATGCGCCACATATTTTCAATGGGAGACAGGTCTGGATGGCAGGCAGGCCAGTCTAGTACCCGCACTCTTTTACTACGAAGCCACGCTGTTGTAACACGTGCAGAATGTCGTTTGGCATTGTCTTGCTGAAATAAGCAGGGGCGTCAATGGAAAAGACGTTGCTTGGATGGCAGCTGTATGTACCTTTCAGCATTAATGGTGCCTTCATAGATGTGTAAGTTACCCATGCCATTGGCAATAACACAGCCCCATACCATCACAGATGCTGGCTTTTGAACTTTGCATCCATAACAATCCAGATGGTTCTTTTCCTCTTTGGCCCGGAGGACACGACGTCCACAATTTCCAAAAACAATTTGAAATATGGACTCGTCGGACCACAGAACACTTTTCCACCTTACGTCAGTCCATCTTAGATGATCTCGGGCCCAGAGAAACCGGCGGCGTTTCTGGGTGTTGTTGATAAATCGATTTTGCTTCGCATAGTAGTGTTTCAAGTTGAATTTATGGATGTAGCGCCAAACTGTATTTACTGACATTGGTTTTCTGAAATGTTCTGAGCCCATGTGGTGATATCCTTTACACATTGATGTCGGTTTTTGATGCAGTGCCGCCTGAGGGATCGAAGGTCACGGGGATTCAATGTTGGTTTTCGGCCTTGCCGCTTACATGCAGTAATTTCTCCAGATTCTCTGAAACGTTTTATGATATTATGGACCGTAGATGATGAAATCCCGAAATTCCTTGCAATTGTACATTGAGGAACATTGTCCTTAAACAGTTTGACTATTTTCTCACACCCTTGTTCACAAAGAGGTGAACCTCACCCCATCTTTGCTTGTGAATGACTGAGCAATTCAGGGAAGCTCTTTTTCTACCCAATCATGGCACCCACCTGTTCCCAATTATTCTGTTCACCTGTGGGTTGTTCCAAACAGTTGTTTGATGAGCATTCCTCAACTTTCTCAGTCTTTTTTGACACCTGTCCCAGCTTTTTTGGAACGTGTTGCAGCCGTAAAATTCAAAGTTAATGATTATTTGCTAAAAACAATAAAGTTTATCAGTTTGCTCATTAAATATATTGTCTTTGTAGTGTATTCAATTAAATATAGGTTGAACATGATTTCCAAATCATTGTATTCTGTTTTTATTTTTGTTTAACACAACATCCCAACTTCATTTGCATTGGGGTTGTAAATAAAGATACAGTATTTTAGCATGAAAGAGATTATTTGAGTTATAGAGCTTCTACATACTGGTGTCGTGACTATGACATCAACATAACAAATTATGGTGGTAATTACCAGTGCTGTTAATGTAAGTCTTATAAATGGTGGTGAAAGATAAAGAAGCCTCCAATGGATGGAACAATACTGTATGTGCTTGGCGATACGACCGCTGAGTTCATTATGGACCAGTTGGCATCATAACATAAAAAACGTACACGCTTTGTCCTCTAGGTGTTTAACTGCCTCTTCTTGTTACAAAGACTCATGATTCCACCTTCTTCCCCTCGCAGGCATTTGCTCTCCCCTCCCTCTAATTCCTTGCCCCCCCCCCCCCCATCCTCTTCTCTCCATCCTTCTCTTTTGTATTTTCTCTCTTGTCGGCTGAGCCCACACTGACACAATCGCACACAGCTACAGCCGAGCTTCCCCCGACGCTCACTTTTACTGAAAAGGAAGTAGGCCACTTGAATGGGGACGTGCGGAGGGCTTTTCATTGCCTTTTAGCGGACTGTAAACTTGGGATGACTTCCACTCGCCAGGTAGGAAGAGTGTCCTATGAATAAATTACTTTTTTTGGGGGTCCGAGGAAAAGAAAAAGTGTTGTTTTGTCCCTGCCGGGCAGGGAGTGGTTTGCTCATATGACCGGACAGATGTGCAGGAAAGATAGGGGGGGAAAAGCAATAAAGGCTTATTTCTCCGTAGGAGTCTTTTACGACAGGAGTGTGTGGTGGTGGGTGTTATGTGCTTGTCCTCTGGTCTTCTTCGTCTGTACTATTTTTTTTTTTCACATAACATAAATGTTTCTTCATTTTGGGATAAACAAGATTTGTTCTCCCCCATAGCTTTTTACATCCTGGCTCAGGACTGCAAGTGACACTGGATTAGCCCACTCAGCACTGCCTGGGAGAATGAAGATGTTAAGGAGATAGCCATTAAAAACACTCAAAGCATTTTACAGGGTGATAGAGACATGACAAGAGAGAGAGAAAGCAAATAGAGAGTGGAGAGGGAAGAACGAGAGGAAGCACACTTGGGTGTAATTGCCTTTCTGGTATCCTCACCAGGGGAATTATGAAGATTATTCTCTTACTTGAGAAGGCACGGCCAGCACGCAAGGAATATGTTTGCTGTTTGTTGTGTGGATAGACAACTAACGGACTGGACGGCAAATTGCAAAGATGAGCTTTACATGAGATGTTTGCGTCTGAGATGCGTCCTCCCCTTCAGCCCCTTCATCTTCTGCCTTGTCCTTGATCAATAGGAATCACACTGTCAGTTGTACACACATGCATACACACGAACACACGCAGCGTGATTTATTAGTTGTGCCTCGCTCGCTTGAACAAATGAGCTGTTTGTTACGTGCTAACCTTCGAACAACAAAGTGCCTCACAGCCTCCTGTTGTTCCCTTTGTCACACACAAAAGAAAAGATGTTTCTTCTCTGTTTGGCCCATTTTACAAGTCAAGGGATGCCTTTTTTTTCAAAGGCAAAATGCCTGCAAGTGCCAGCCCCCGGCGTGGTGGATTTGATTTTGTTGCAAATTTCTAACCCAGCGCCAAGAGACGGGTAGATAGAGTGGCTATAAAAAGTTTAGAGACTGAGATAAAGCATTTCAAATGCTTTATCTCACCACCGCCACCTAGTGGTTATATAAAAGTGTGTAGCGTACACTTTTATTCCAATATGACACGGGTAGTATGACTGCATATATGTACAGTTGTACAGTTATAAGTTTACATACCCTGGCAGAATTTGTACAACGTGTACAACTTTTTCATAAACACTAGATGGCAGCATACGTTTATAAAATGTTGATTTCCCCCCCCCCCCCCTTTGCCCCTACACCTATGTATAATGCGCACTATTGATTTGTTACCATTTTTCGGGGGGGGGGAATGCACATTATACACGAGAAATTACGGTATGTTGCTCTTTGAATAAAAAATATATAGCCCCTATTTTTTCAGCAACACATTAAATTCCCTGGTATAGACTGACCTGCAGTCCTTGCGGCTTTCTACTTTATTCCTGTAAAATCCCATATACTCCCATGCATTCTCGTTAATTCCCATGGAGAGTTTCAAGACCTGAATGTAGAATGTGGTTACGCCCTAAGAACCAAACCTACTAGAATATACTGTATATAACGCATTATAACGGTAGTGAAAAAGCAAGAACAAGATGCTTGAGATGACCAGTCTGTGTTTGATGTCACACTGGAAATCAATGCAATGGAGTCAAAAGCCTACTTCACTGAAAGCATACAGACAAAAACGCACAGACAAACAGTATATACTGTACATGGAGCTCTTTCTTTCTAAAAAGGCCTTTTCCTGGCACACTCAGTGGTCACATTGTCCTCAGCTGCTTGGCATCAATCACGCAGCAAAGCCATGTTACGTCAATGACATTCTCACAGTGAACCTTCACTGTCTAACAATAATGCCTTTGCACCTTTAGACCACTTCCCACCAACACTCCATTTTTCCCCAAGAAACTTTTACTATGATGGAAAAAATCTATGAATAACGTGTAATGTTTATGAAATATGTCTGCTATGAAGCATGAAGTCAGTCTTCAATAATGCTAGCGCTTCCTTGTTTTCATTGATCCATCGACCCCTTCACCACTTGTTCTCTAGCACCCTCTTTCCGTTGCCTGTCGTAGCCTCTCCTCTAAGCACGATCCAAATGGACGCCCGTGATGGATAAATTATTGTTTCATCGCTCTTCCGTCCGTGAAAATCGAGGGGCGGAAGAGGCCGACGCATCGCTGTGCATATAAAAAGACCATTCCGAGATGGATCCTCTATACGGATCATCTATACAGCCCCTTATCGCTTTTACATACAGCGGTAATGGCTCTCAAATCACCAGAGTGCAGATTGTTGTTGACATGCACTGACCTATCCACGTCAACGCACCTGATTTTATATTTTATAAGATTTTATAAGAACGTGCTGCATGGTATTATATACGTGGTGTGTGATGACGGGAATGTGCTAATTAATTTTTAAATGACTGGTTTAAATGACTGGTCTTAATATGATGATTTATTTCCACTGTACATGTATAGTAACAGCATAGAGATTGGGGATGTTGGGGTATCACTGATACCCTATTCTAATTTCATTGAATCCTCACAGATTCGCGGTTCGGCATTCTTAAATTCACATATTCCTGCGTTATACCTCCATAAAAGGTAGTGTTTTCCACCATCTTGTGACATCTAAAGCCAATTCTAAACCTCTTGGGGCATTTACAAGTGGATTTTCGCTATCCACGGCAGGGCTCGGTCCTTATCCCCCACGAATAGCACGGGAACACTGTATTCTTGTGCCACACTCACCTCTGGGGTCTGTCAGTGGTCACTTTTCCAAGTATACTTCCAATCCACTGTATGCAGAACGTCACTTGACCAAACCCAGAAAACTGGATAGCCGACTTTCTGTGCATGCTATGCTATTGAGCATGACTATAGTTTGATTACATAATTGTTTGAAGCCAAACGTGCTAAAATATTGTCTTATTTATGGCTGACAAAAGTTAAATACATGTATATCATTTATTTATACAAATTTGATATGATATATGCAAACACCTACGAAGCCAAAACATTGAACATCGTCATCTTTGGTGACCTCTTGTGTTAAACCAAAGACATTATCGACATTTAAATTGTCATTTAAATCCGGTCTCCTTCACCATTCACCCGACCTGAGAGGAAGTTTTTCGACCCGTTTTGTAGGTTGCACATATACCGGATTGGGCACACTGCAGTTTGCCATAGAACTCTTGAGAAGTAGCACCCTCGATCAGATGTCCTACACAGGGTCTTCATCCCAATTATTCGGGTGTCTCACCCATCCTTGTGCCTTGTCTGTTGCCACTTGATCTAAGGGTACTTCCAACTGGGTACGTCACATCAAGTATGTCTCAATCTGAGAGATCCCACTTCTAACACTATCCCACTTCTTGTCACAAAACACTGAGGAATAAAACCTCAGTCAGCATCAATTGGATTTAATCTCATGACCAATAGGGTGCCCCCTCGCTGGGGTCACCAATCCGGACGGTCCCGTCTCACACTCACACTCGAACACTGATGCTTTCAAAGTTAGTCATCCTACATTTGACAAAATTTTTCACAGAACACTTGAAGTACCATCCACAACCTGGTTTAGAACCAAGGTATTTTGAGTTGAATAAGCTTTACATACTGTCGGCGCTCTGTTCGAATTATCCACGCGCCTCACCCATCTCTAGGGTCTGTCTGGGGTTCACTGTTCTGTGGGTAATTGATTTAAGGACGACAACAGAGGGTCTCACGGTTAGAGATCCTGCTTCTGACACCATTTGACAAAACTCAAAGGAGCAAGACCCTCAACGCTGATTTAAAACCTCTTCTATTGGATTGTTGGGGTCCGCCATGTGTCACCTGTCCCAAGGGTTCTTCCAAGTGACCCAATTTCTGACACAATTTTTCAGAACTAAATGGAGCAGTCTCAACCAGGATTTGAAATCTTGTCTGTTGGGTTGAAATACCTGTAACTGGTCAGTGTCACATGGTCTATGGGTCCTTCCAACTAGCCATGCCACGATGGTCTCATGGTTAGCGATCCTACTATTTGTAATAACTCAAGGTAACCCCCTCAAACCCTCATTTTAACCCTTGTCTATTGGGCCAACAATTCCACTTCTGACACGTTCTCACAGGTTGCCTGATCATTCTGGATTTTAACCCAGGTCTGTTGGGTTGAAAAACCTCTACACAGACCACAACAGCAGACTGTTTCACATGAAAGCCAGATTGCATATAAAGGTGCACCGTTCCAAATACCAGAGTGCTTCACCCCCCTCTGGAGTCAACTGTCCCACCCATTCCACTTCTGACACCAGTTATCTAAACTGCAAGTGTCAAACTGGTGGCCTGGAGGCCAGATCCGGCCCGCAACATCCTTTTATGTGGCCCGCGAAATCAAATCATGTGTATCGACTTCATGTTTCTTGTGAAAATACCAAAATTGCTCTCTTTACTTATATAATGTTGAGATATTGCAAGCATTTTATGTTACCAATCCACCTTTTAAAATAAATGCAATAATAGTTGAACAAACATTTTTTATTGGCTTCTGATGTTAAAAGTAGTCAGCCATCAATTTGTTGTGTATATGTCATGATATGAGACAATACTATTTTTGGGTTCACAGTTATAACGGGCCTCCGAGGGAAGCCATAACTACAATGTGGTCCACGACAAAAATGACTTTGGCACCCCTGATCTAAACCATTAAACACTCATTTTGTCCTTTGTACCTTGCCTTATGTCTGTCCACTGGAATGTCTATAGAGATGCCTCCGACCTTCCATGCTCTTTTGATAAAGGACTTTACATGCAGATTGTGTCGTTGGAACTGAATGTAAACATCTTGACAGCCAACTTGGTGTTGTGCAAATCCAGCAGTGAATTGTAGGGGTGGAAGGGGAGTATGGGAGGGAAGAACTGCTCAGAGGTGGCTGCAATGGCCAAGAGGAAGAGGAAAGAGAACGCATGTTTGGCAGCTGACTGTATTTCTCACCGCTTTGCTAATTGAATTGAGTCGGATTTATTGAGACTGTGCGCAGATTTGACATGTGGATACATTAAAGCTTTCATGTTGCTCAAAGTAAAGTGAAAGGAGGAGAGCCGATGGTGATGCACCTTAATAATGTACTTTACTCAAAAACAACCACAGGAAATTAAAGGCAACACTGGAGGTGCCTCATGATGAAGTGAGGGGAAAGAGGTGGGAAGGCAAGTTCATAGGTGGAGCTGTAACATTTGGAGGCGGCACAGTGGAGCACAGCTGCTCCCCTGGGATAGGTCTCTCATTGTCATGGTAACTAGGACAGAGGCCACACGATTGTCCCTGGGTGACTGTCCATGACTCTCTGTGTGAGTTTGTGGGACTGTGTGTGTCTCTCTCTGTGTGTGTGTGTGTCCCCTACAGTTCTATTTTTGTAACAAGTGTTTGACCTTCAGAAAATCACAAGGAATACTGCTTGAATATTGGCATTGTACGCTAACAAGGCAGCACCGACCATGTGTTAATAACAACAACAATAATAATAATAATTAATAATAGTTATAATATTAGTTTAGGTGCAGCACGGTGAGCGACTGGTTAGAGCGTCTGCCTCACAGTTCTGAGTACTGGGGTTCAATCCCCGGCGTTGGCGTCGGCCAAAAAAAAAGCTTCACAATTTAGTGTCACCCATCTGACTACAATACCTGCTTCCGATCGAGGCTCATTTGTGTGAATTCCCTACTTGAAGTGCTTTAGTATACGAGTACGAGCTTTGGAATTAGCCCAAAATGGCTGCTTCAAACCAAAGCATCTAATTCCCTATTAAATTTTTGAGCATGGACCCTGCTATGATAAACATGTCCACCAATTTTTGTGTCAATCAGTGAAACTGGCCAACTTTCCAGGAGGCTCTATTGAGTGAGTCTCAGGTGGTCAAGTTTGGGACCACTGAAATTCATACATTTTCACCGGGATACACACACTAGCAATAAATAAATACATAAATAAAAGTGAGGAGTTTTGGGGGATTTTGAGGCCCCCTAAAAGAAGAATTTGTCTGAAGAATAATAGTAAACACTAGTTTCTTAGTCTCTTCATCATGATACAATCCCAAAAAGGCTAAAGTACTTGGCAGAACTTCTTACGCTACACTTTTATGCAGTGTCTTTAGTTTTACTAAGTCCAAATAACAGCTGTTAGCTGTGGGGGGAAGAGGTCATTAAAACCAAGTCTGTGATGGCTAGTTTGTTCGATTTCTACCGCAGCTTGGCGGGTTTCTGAAACACCATTGCATTCAATTGGAACAACCAAAATTCTCAAATGTCATATGGAAATAAAGATAAGTTAACCACTGTTTACTATGTTTAAGTAAAACAAAAGTGAAATCGTCACCCTTCCTGGAGCGGAAATAAGGAGTTATTGCTAGAATTAATAATTGTTGTAAAGCTGTGGGAAAAACAAAATGCGTTCAGTTACTTGTTTAGATGCTCAATGGGCTGAAGTCTCATGATTTGCTGACGTCACCCATGACCATATTCTTAACAATCAATCTCTAATCAGCCATCAACCAATTCTTCCCCGAGGTCATTGCGCTGTGTGAAAGACGAACGCTCCTTCAGGAATCATTACCCTGAGTGTTTGAGTTTGTAGGAAGACCTTCATCCTCTTAATAGTCCGTCAACATAAAAGTGCAACCCCTCTAAGTTTTATAACCTTCTCATTGACCTCTTCCAGGATGTTGCTGTTGAGTATACCACTCCTCTATTGGCTCTCCAAGCAGAGTTTATATTCTCTTTTATCACTGACAACTTGTGTGTATAAATAAAGCAGAATACGCAATTGTGACCATTAGCATTAGCCTGCAGTGCTTTCTGCAGTACTTTCTTAAGCTCACAGTCACAGTCACAGTCACAGCCCTTCCGATCAAAGTCAGCAAAGGTCAAATTATCCGATGTCGTGTCCTCTGGGTGTGTCATTTTTGCTTGCTGCCAATCACAAATATAACACTGCTTATTGGCGGGGGGTGCTCGTGGGGGGTTCCATTGACACTCCACAAAATGTGAAATGTCTCTTTAAAAAAGGAGCTGTTCACATGGCTTGCGTGACTTTGTCGTGTGTTTTGTGTGAGTCCAGTTTCAAGAGGGTACTAGTGTTTCTGACAGGTGGCTCCATTGTGTCTCCAGTTATAACTTCAACAGTCACAGCCTCTTTAGTGAAGCCATGACAAAAGGTGAAGGTCAGTGAGGTGGAAGAGGAAAATGTAAATATCACATCATTTAAAGATCAATTCATCGTATTGCTTCCTAGTCATCAGTTTGTCACTGTTTGCCCACCATAGAAGTCACAGTTATATTATCACAGATAACGTGATTTCAACAACAACAACAAAAAAGGGACAGCTTTTATGCTTTGGATACAGTATATAAAATTTGAGCTAGGGATACATTGTGGTCGTCGACAACCATCATCTCAACTCTAAGAATAAAAAGTCATAAGAATCAGGTCAAAAACACACAAGGAATTTGTCTCCGGTAGTTGGAGCCGCTCTAGTACGACAACAGACAGTCAATTGACAGAGAACACTTTTGAGACATAAAGACTTTGACAAAAACAGTCACTGAGCAATAAAGGGTTGCTAGTTATCTGGTAATGTTGGTACAATTTTTTTTGGACAATTGTGCAAAAAGATGCAGTGTCCTCTAGCACTTAGAGCAGTTCGAATGACGAATCTCGCAATAGTCCGGTGCAATGACCATTGTGCAAAGGGCGCCGAGACTTCAAGGAGTGTATGCAGTTTAAAGTGACGAGTAGTGTGATAATCTGGGACAATGTTGATTGTGCAAATGTTGCAGATACTCCTCAATCAGTGTGCAAATGGAGCAGATGCTACTCTGGCATGAGTGGCCAGTATTGGTCAACAACAGATATGCAAATAGTGCAGCGTGGCGAGATTACTACAGTGAGTGCACGAGTAATATATAATTGGCCCGACAGAAATGTGACAACAAACTCAGACAAAAAAAAAAATTGGCTGCATGTTGCAATGGAATTGTAGGTTAGCTGTTTAAGAAGTTGATTGCAACGATGAGAGAGTGGAATTGGAATGTTTGCTTCGCTCAAATTCCCCCGGAGGAACCTTTTGTTCTTTTCTGCAAGTACATTTCATTGTTAATATACATCTCCATGCATCACTTTTAACATCACTACGGAGCCCTTAAATGTGTTCACGGTGAAGGGGGGGTAATATATCTGGATTACCTTTAGGCAAAACAGCAAGCAGAAACAAAGGTCTGCTTGTGCTTCTGTTTTTTTGAGTAAGATTGGGAGGCCTATGAGCAATGCGTACAATCATCGTTTGAGTTTTATTATATAAATTCATTACATTACCTCCCAAGCAGACACACGCTCGGACTCATTCAGGCTTTTTTTCCCCCTTTAAACAAAACTATTGTCATATACTGCCCTGCAGTTCCATTATTGGAGCCGGGAGGGCGCTTTGCTATTTTACTCTTATACTTTCACACAGTAAGTCTTTGCATTTCCACTTGGACAGCGGCTTGCTTCAAAATCCAAACATTCCGTCCTACCGAAGTGAGAATAAGTGAACATTTTAGGGTGTGATCGTGGCGATCGGGTGTTATATTATTCATGTGGTGTGCTGGCAGGACGCAGCATGAAATTGATTTACAGGAGCTTATATTAAAACAACCTGAGCTGACCGCAGTGCTGTGCAAACATCAGACTGAGAACAGGGCAGAACTTGTAATAAATAAAGAGGTAATGTAAACGTATGACGTCGAAACATTAATAAGATTAAACGTAACAAGGGAAAACAGCCAAAAGCTATAAAGTAGAACTGGAAATGTTTGGATACTATTTTAGTTGTATCTCAATGAAAATATACTGCATGAATAATGTTAGACAGCAAAGTGTATGTATGTGTAGGGGGCCTTTTCGCTTTTGTTTGTTGTTGTTGTTATTATTTGTTTGTGCAACAAACAATAATAGTAATCTTAAATAAAGCTGCAAACAGAAATAAAACTCCCTTTTTCATGGCGAATCCTCAAAATAATCATTAAAATTTGACGCCGTGCTCCGCTCACATTAGAGACCGTATCGTTGAAAAAGCTTCTCAATTTAGCTTCTCCCATCTGTCTAGGGTACCCTTTTCTGATTTAGACGAAATCCCTAGCAAAATGGAGGGTCTGTATTTATGCCGGAGCTGTTCGGATTCAGGTTGCGAGTTGGGCCCAGATGCAGAGAGGAGAGGGACGGTAGTTTGTGAACAAATGTTTATCATAGATTGGAAGCAAACAACAATGGCTCCGAGAACTAGATCCAGGATTAGCAGGGTTCCAAGGAGGACCAGTCTGGCAGGGTATGAGTCCGGGTTGACGGTGGGCCCCAAGAGGTGAGCACTGGTTTGCGGGGGAAAAATAGCAAGAATGGGTTCAAGATACAAATAAAATTACGAAGTCTTCAGGAAGCAAAAGGTGGACAAGGGGGCTAGGCTACGAACTCGACATAGAGCGTTGATAGTCTGGCGACGATTTGGATTCCCACAGCGTCTTGAGAGCAGTCAGGTGTAATTAGGATGACAAGGTGCAGCTGCTAGACTCCAACACGTCAACCCTGCAAAGCACTCATGACACACACACACACACACACACACAGGCTGGACTCAGGGTGCTGAAACAGCAGCTCTGACAGGAACAGTTTTACTGTGTCACAGTGGAGTTTTTAAGCTTCCGCTGTGGTTTGACTCTCAATAAACATCAATTATATTGATGTTTATTGAGAGTCAGAATCGATCAGTCAAACAGAACAAAAGACATACACTAATTGTAAACAGGATGACAAAAGCAAATCATTACATATCTACAACAATGAAATATTATATATGAGTATTGCATGGGGCTGTAGTGCTACACCCTGTGAGGGAAGGACAGGACAAGCTAGAACAGGACAAGTACAGGAGAAGAAGCATGCAGGACAAGGGTCGTGAACCCGGCTGTACAACTGAAGTGGGGTGGGATTGACCATGTAAATTATAAAAGTTTAAAGGATGAGAGTGTGAGTGAGGGGATACACAAACAAGTCGCATATTCATGAGTTATTTGTCGCAATAAGTGAGTGGCCCCACACACAGCAAAAGAGTCCAAGGGGTGTGTGCCTGCAGACACATGCAAGTGAATTGACACTGTTTTGCATACGCAAAGACTGACAGAAGTGTCCTGTAATTGCTGTGCCCGCACCGCGGAGGCTGAGGACCCCACCAAATCGATCGAGGGGCGGGATCGGGCCTAGGGGTCCGCCCGCGAGCACCTGGTGGACGGGACACGTCCCACACCGATGGGCCCAGAGCGGTCCGCCGGCCCCATCGAGGCGCCCCGACACCTGGCCACCTGGTCGATGCCACCCCATGCAGCCAAGGTGTCAAGGTTTAACGGTCATTTTTTGAATCTGTCGTGAAAAAGGGGGTGGAAGGGGGAATGTCTGTCATAAACATGAGGCACAAAAAGTCTCAAGGAACTGAACAGGACATTGGCCATTTTTGTTTGAAGCAGCCTTTTTTTGTGTGAATTCCAGTGCTTGTACTTTTGACCAACTCCTACTTAGGAATTATTTCAAGTGAGCCCTAATCAGAAGAAGGTATCCTAGAACTAGACAGATGGGCGATGCTGAACTACAAAGCTTTTCCCCTACGCTAGCTAATGTGGGCAGAGAATTATTTCAGGGATTCATCGTGAAAAAGGGGGTGAAAAGCAATGACCCCCAACACTTCTTCCACTGAGCCACATTAACGTCGTTGTTCATGTCTATCATTACAGGAGGCACAAAAGAGTCTCACGGACTCTTGTCCATTTTGGTCTGAAGCCGTCATTTTGGCCAAATTCCAGAGCTTTGAATTTCATGAACTCCTCCTACTGGGGAATTGACCTAAAGTGGCTACATCGTCAACCCTTGAAATGTATTAAAAGTCTTTTAAAGGACAGTAGTTGTTCTCAAGCATACTTTAATGTAATGTAATAGAATAATATATGGTTAATCACTGCATAAAGGGTAAAGGTAAAAGGTTTAAATGGCAGCGTATCCGAGACGGCAACTTGAGGGCAACTCGTTTGAACCACTTTAAACAGCCCGTGCAGTCTCATGAGAGGACATCCTTCTTCGCAAGTCGAGCTGAGCATCTTGTGACCGTGCCGCGTCATCACGGGTCGGCCTGACTGGCACAATGAGCCCCCTTCACGAGGCTCTGAGAAGACAGAATTGATTCGCTCGACCCAGCTGAAGGCTTATTAATTCATACATCCATTCATGAGTCTAGTAAATAACAAGCGTGTCTTAATGGATGCTGATGGAGCTCACGGCCATATTTCTCTTTGACTGTATTTGCCTCTGTTGGCTTTTTAAAGCCGTGCACAAATGGTACATTCAAAGACAGCTTAATTTTATAACAATGTATAATGCCCAACTTTTTTTTATAAAAAGTGCAATGAAAATGCAATAACATCTCCCTCAAATGGACTCCTCACTGTTCCCGTCAGGAATAAAAAAAAGATTTGTCTCCCTTCTTATAACACCACTTTTACTCGACATAAATGGTAATATATTGGTAGTATTGTTGAATATTTGAATATACCAAAATGCATCTAGTCGCCTCCCACCATCTGTAGTTGCGTAAGTAAAAGCCACCGGACAATATTTGTGGTAAAACGCTAAATGGAGTCTTTGCACGTAATCTCCCGCGTTGGTGATTTGCGGCTCGGTCGTTTGTGGTTCATAAATATTGCCTTAGTGTACATGTGGTGTTTCCAGGATTTGCCCGAACTAACAATCACAGATGTACATTATCTTTGTAGTCCTCTTGGAAAGCACCGACCAGCAAATATGGAGAAAGAATTTAATTCAACCTCTGCTCGTTGCTAATGCTAATTTGTGCATCCAGCAAAAATCTATGCATTTTTGCTTACCTTTTGGCCTACACCTTGTTAGCAGGGGTATCGTACCCATGGGAGATGTGGATATTGCTGCACAATAGTGTTTCACACTGTGTAGTGCAGCTATCGCTTGAAAGTGGCTCTGGATCTTTGCCCACCCTAGCTGATCATGCCATTCAATCTCTGTGTGGGGAGGGGGGGGATTAATGATGTAATTTAGCCCCATGAAGTTGCGTAACAGTGGGGCGAGAGTGCAGAACAGTTCGCTCACAGACACATTTTGAAAACTTAAGCAAATTAACAAAAGATTTACTTGGTTGTTTAAATTTGCACTTATCCTGTGGACAGGCACTCTCGTGAATTGGTTGCAAGCCATTAAAAACTAAATTTTTCAAAAATATGTCCACTTTCAAGCAGCCCATGAAGTCTTCTTCCTGCCTTTTGGTTTGCAAGCTAACATTCTCAACCCACGCGGCCCATCGCTTTTTTATGCACTGTATTTTAATGCCTTTAAAGTTATGCTGACTTTGTAGGAGTTGCAGCTGCCTTCTGGACAATGGCCAACCGGCTGTCAAGTCACTTTTGGTATTCGTTCTAAAATCAATTCAAATAATGTTTAGACCTAAAGTATATGGAAGCTTTGTGATTATTGATGCACAGCGCCTCAACATTTCATACTCATTTTAATGGTCACACAGAAGATTTAAAGACCTCCTCAGTGTGACAATCATCTTCCACAGCTTTAGTTTAATCACCATGCATATTATGAGCAAGTAAGCGATAACGCCTTCATGTTAGAAAACAAAACTTCCCTGTTTGCTACCTCATTTCCTGGAACGATAATGACTCGAGGTACTTAAAATCAGCACGTGGTGTCATTGCATCAGCAGTTTTTTTCACCCCACAACATTGTTGAACATTAAGTATTCATCTTTATGAGAAATGTATCATCTTGAAAGTCATGTTCACTATGGGGGTTTGGCCCATTGTTGGCCCACTCAAAGATGCAACCGCTGACAGCTCTGTGGGCGGGAAGAGGTTAAAAGCATGCGTGGGGAGTATGGATAGAAGGATGGATCGTGCGTGTGTGTTGCAGGGTTGGCTGCGCGTGTGTTGATTTACTGCGATTCTCCAGCCATTCAAACACAGAGAAACGATGGATTGCGTCTGACTTTGACCATTTATTACTCTCATAACTTTGCAAGAGGCTTGTCTTTTATTGATAACTGTGCTTTTGAGATGCATCATGATGTGAGTCGTTTGCTTTTTTTTCATAGTGCTAAATATTGCATATGATTCATCCCCAAAACAACACAAAAATGCACTTTCTTAGATACTTAAAATGCAAATGTAATTAACAGTGTGGTTATTATTCTGGTCATTGTGTGCAGTTGTGTACAACTACATTGCCCCATACTGAAAGCTGTACAATTTTGACTTATTTAAGTATGAGCAAAGTTGTCTTATCCAATGCACTTTCTATTCGCCTGACTTCGGTGCAGGCAGCGTGGGTTCAGTTCCCGCTCACTACCAGTTTGAATGTGAGTACAATGGTTGTCGGTGTCTATATGTGCCCTGCGACTGACTGACGACCCGTTCAGGCTTTTGCCCAAAGTCGGCCGGGATAGGCTCCAGCACCCCGCGACCAAAAACATTCCCTCACCTGCCTTGACTCAGATATGCATTTTAGTGACATCCCATTCTTAATCTGTATAGTTTAATATGACATCGGTTCACCCGCTGCAATAACATCTTAATCCCTTCCGGAAAGGCTTTCCATAAAGTTAGAGTGTGTTTATGGGACTTTATGACCGTTTTTCCAGATGCGCATTTGTGAGGTTACACACTGATGTTGGACGAGATTGCCTGGCTCTCAGCCTCTGCTCTAATTCATCCAAAAGTTGTTCTATAGGTTTGAGGTCAGGATTGTGCAGGCCAGTCAAGTATACAATCACTTTTTTTTTTTTTTTAGTATTAGTATGACTATGCTTTGTAAGTACCAAAAAGTGTGAAAATTGATTTTAAACAATAGTGTTATTTTATTACTATTAAGGATGAGCGAGTACCAATATCAGGTGTCGGTGTGGCGAAACCAACCTTATTTTAATCTGTCGGGTACTCGCGAAGGCTGCCGATACCAGCCATTGATAGTTTTGGCAAAAAAAAATGTTACCGGTAAATTCTCCTCACCAGTAGTTGGTGCTACACTACAGCGGGTTGATACATTGACGAATCATCATGTGTGTCAGACAGAAAGAGAGGTTTTTATTCACAATTTTCTGTCATTGTGTAAATTGAAATTCTATCGGTACTCGGTATCAGTGAGTACTCAAGAGGTATCGGTCTGAGAAAAAGTGGTATCAAAGATCCACTGAAAATCCAAAACTGCAATAATGGGCCGTTTGTTATAGTCACATCAAATTCTTGAAAAGTTCAACAAATTTAATTTAAAAAATGTATAACTTTTGAGGTTTGAAAATCCTGAAATCCCTGAATTGTTTTAAAGTGCTGGAACTTGAAAAATGGAGGAACACTTTTTCCTTTAAAAGAGACATATTATGCATTTTAATAAGAAAAAAACAACAACAGGTTTGCAGGTGTATTCAAATTAGCACATTTTGAAGTGGCGGTCCTGTCTCATGCAAATGAGCCTCTGCCTCTTGCTCGGGGTGTGCTAATGTGAGAACACCTGACGCTACCTTGAAAATTCACGGCAGAGTTAAGGGGTGTGAGGCACATGCGAGCTCCTATAAAGCAAAGCGTGTTGTGGTACCAAGTAGCAACAGTGAAATCATCAATTGTACAGTATTTTCACGTATGCAGGTACCACTTGATTACCAAACTGCCGAGTTTCAACTTGTCATTTCAGTGTGCACATTTGATTTCCAATTTCAAAGTCGTTTCGTGTTCTGTGTCTGTGCAGATGTTGGAGCCAAAGGTGGACGTGCCCTCTTGCGAGCTCGGCGGAGTCGGGGGGGATCGAGGTGGCGTGTGCCTCCACCTACCGCCCCGCAGTTCTGAAGGGGAGGAGAGCAGTCTGTATCCGTCCAGCCCCTCCGAACCCTTGACCCTGAGCAGCCCTCACCCCTCGGAGCCCCTCAGCCCTCTGAATGAGGTCTACCTTCCCCTCGGTAGCCTGGGCGGGTCTGAGGAGCGCCACAAGGTGCCCCCCACGCCTCCGCCTTCCACCGAAGGCGAGGACTGGAAGAGCATGGACGGACACGAGATGGAGATCTGGAGAGAGGACAACCGCAGAGAGGAAGAGTATGAAGAAGAGGATGGTGCGAGCAGGAAGAGCGATTTGGAGGAGGGAGTCGAGCGAGAGGAAGAGGAGGTTCACCTCCACCTGCTGGTGTCAAATGCGGACGGGGACAACGCCTCCGAGCCGCCCGACACCAACGCCCCCCCTTCGTCCTCCTCATCCTCATTCGTCATCCCTGAGCTGCGCCTGGACCGCTCCTTCAGCGCGGATGCGCTCTCTTCGCCCAACACCGACGAAGAAGAATACGACGAGGAAGAGGAGGAGGACGAGGACGAGGATTCCGAGGAGGACGACAGCGACGATGCCTACCTGCAGCGCAGCGACAGCAAGCGGCGCTCCATGGTGGAGGGCGCCACCTGCGAGAAGCACGGCGGGGGGGGCCTCAGCGTGCAGAACTCGCTGCGCCGGCGCACCCACAGCGAGGGCAGCCTGCTGCAGGACCCGCGCACGCCCTGCTTCACCTCGGACAACGCCATCAACTGCCTGGAGGCGGGCGGCACGCGCCACAAGGGCGGCTGGACGCTGCCCTCGCCCAAGACCCTGAAGAAAGAGCTGACCAAGAATGGAGGCTCCGTGCATCAGCTCTGCATGCTCTTCTCTGGGAGGAAGGTAAGCACGTCCACACTCAGGCCGATATGATCTTAAACATGGCTGCACACACACACAGACACACACACATCCTTGTTTTCCTGTAGTTGTGGAGATGCATAAAAAAGGGTGGCAAAGGTTGCAGGACTCGTGGCACAAAAGACATATTTCAAATCCAAAGTACGAGGGGCAGTCGAAAAGTAATAAGCCCAATTTTATTTATTGCTACAGAAAGGCAATATACACATAGAAACAAAGCCCAAAAATTGGGGATTTCATTGTTACTTTGCAATATAATCTCCTTTTTTCTCAACACCAACTGTCCATTGATGAACATCAATGAGCCGGCATGGCTCAGATGGTAGAGTAGGCATCTCCCAACCTGAAGGTTGGGGGTTCCACCCGCAGTGACCGTGTCAATTGTTCTTGAGCAAGATACTGAACCCCAAGTTGCACCTGATGCTGTGTCGTCAGTAAGTCAATATGGAGACACTCTTAAATTGCTTTGAGTAGCTTAGTTAGTCGAGCTCTCAACGCATTGAGGCAATTGCGGTTTCAGTAATCTGTAGTTTTTTTACGGGAGCAGATGATTGGCCCGCTGCCCAACCCCAGCACCTGGTATCCCTCAGCAGTCTCCCATCCAAGTAGTAACCAGGACCGACCCTGCTCAGCTTCCAATATCGGACGAGCTCGGGCGGCATGTGGGCATCAGGTTGAAGGTAGAAAAACTCTTTACATGTAAAAGCCCATTTACCATGAACAAGGGCATGCATAACAGCCTCGTCATTTTCAGTCGGCTGCGCTTTTAACCAGTTTTTTACATCTAACTTAACTTGTTCTTCATCAGAGAAGTGCTGACCCCTAACTCCTTCTTTTAAAGGTCCAAAAAGGTGATAATCTGATGTTGGCAGATCGGGCGAGTATGGGGGATGGGTTATGATTGTCCAGCCAAGGGAACTGATCACCTCGCAAGCTCCCTTTGCCTGTCACGGAGGTCACTCAAAGCAGACCCTTGTTCTTTGCCTTTGATCCTGGACACCCAAATTTTCTTTGACGAGTCACGAATCTTCGAGTACGACCCAGACACCGAACGCCAGAGCCTACAGCGGAACATCGCCAATTCCAAAGCGAGCAAGACAGTGGACGTCCAAAGTTGTATTGTTCCCATTCTTCGTTGTGAGAGACATCGTCGTCTGCGAGTTCTTGCCTCACAGGATCCCTTTATGGGGATCTTGCGATATTTGCTTAGTTCAGTGCACGAGAACCATGAACCATGACAACGTGCTTGAACACAATGTCCTCATCATCTGACAGTTCCCTGCTCGAGCAACCTCCCTACTGACCCGACCGGATCCCGGAGGTGGCAGAGAAGGCCGGGAACCATGCGTTAGACTCCAGAAGGATTACTTGTAGTCTGTAGTTTGGATTTGAAATCTATCTTTTCAAACACCAGTCCTGGAACTTTTGTGACACACCTATTATTGACAAAAGACACTCCTGAGTCCTTGGCGTCCGGAGAACCAAGTATGCTCATGACCTTAATCTAACATTAATTTGAAATCCAAATCTAATTCCATAAACACATACAAAATGTGTGCACACACATACATATCTTTCTTCACATCTGAAGCACACACTGTGTGTGTGTGTGTGTGTGTGTGTGTGTGTGTGTGTGTGTGTGTGTGTGTGTGTGTGTGTATCTATATATATATATATATATATATATATATATATAATAGGCTCCAGCACGCCCGTGACCCTAAGTGAGGAGAAGCGGCTCAGAAAATGGATGGATGGATATATATATATATATATATATAATTTTATTTTATTTTATTTTTTTTGTCATTGACAAAACACATTTCTCAGCCCTTGATATTGGAGCACCAAGCAGTCAGGAGTTTAATCAGAGATCCACACACCTAATCTAATGCACACACACACTTACACACACTCTCTCTCACACACACACACGCACACACACACACGCACACTGAAATAAATAATTGTCTTCCTATTGCTGTTGCCCTGCAAAACACATTCCTGAGCACTTCATATCTGAAGCACCCAGCTGTCATGAGTTTTATATTCTCTTTCTCTCTCTCTCTCTCTCTCTCTCTCTCTCTCTCCACACACACACACGCACACACACAAACGACACACCCATTGTTGTTTCCTTTCGTTGTGGGATACATATTGGGAGAAAACACTTATCCTAAGCCTCATTCCTTGGCGTTTGAAGCACTAAGCAGTCATGAGTTGGTGCACACACCCGGTTATAAAAAAAAGTACACACAAATAACAAAACACAGACTCGCATCCCTGTCTTTCTGTGGGGGTGCGTCGTTGATTCAGTGCACTTCCAGTGCACTTCCGAGCCCTTCACATCTGACCCAAAGTCCAAATCTTACCTTATAATTACAGACAAGGCTGTGTGACACGCACACACACGCACACACACACACACACACACACACAAACATCCTGGTGCTCCTGCCGTCATTGACATAATGGCTTCCCGAGCCGAAGCACAGGCATAGTCATGATGACCTCAACCTAACCTTAAAATCTTAGCTGGATACAATCACTCAAACACAATGGGGAGTATTCAATACCGGGTAACCAGTTTATTAGGTACACCAGCACAACCTGATGATATCCAACACGCGATGCTCAGTTTTGACTGAAAATGTCAAAGAGGTCATCGTTTCCCAATTAGTTGGATTTAATGCTGTGTTTCCGCGCCATGTTGGACTTCTCTGGATTCTATGGAAAGAGTGACCTCACGTGGTAAAAGGGAGCAAGTGCACGTTATGGGACAGACTGAATGGGACTTTATTTCACTGTATAACAAAAAGTCCCAACACGAAAAAATAACAACAACAACAAAAACATGACGGTCTTACGAGACGTTCTTGTGTCATTTATAGCTATTCATAACAATTTAAAATGCACTTTAAATCATAATTTGGGTTCAGCTGTCTGTATGTGGAAATCTAGCGGAAATTGAAGTGTATTTCATATATTTACGAGGGTCCAGACATGAGTTTTTTTTAACTAGTTTCCGATTATTATTATCAGTAGTAGTAGTAGTATTCATTTCAAACGATTCATATTAATGGCCTCGAAGTGCTTTTGATACAGATGTTTACTGTAGTTTCGACTTACATGCTCCGTCGTAGACCGAGGACTGCCTGTCGTCTGCACAGAGTACTTTTGAGGTGGTACAGCAGTACGAGAGCAGTTTCACTATTTGTCCAACAGAGGGCAGCATTCATCAAATTCTGGTAAAGGTCAGATGACAAAGCTCTGATGGGGTCAGTTAAAATTCATATTTGCATTGTGTATATCTTGTGTAATACATGCACGTAACTTCCAGCAAGATTTCAACCACAGCCTTAAATGGGATCGAGATTGTGCAGTATATATGTGAGTGCATGTGTGTGAGCAAACAGCGGTGCCTCCCACACGGCCCGACACGATTTGGTCCTGGCCGAGTCGAGGCCAGCTGGACCGCCCCTATTGGGGTCACGGGCACAGCTCCTTTGAGGAGTGAATGTGTTTCCACTATTTCATGTCATCTGTCACTCTCGCACGTATACATCTTGTGGCACAGAGTAAACGTGTGTGTGCAGTACTTGTGCGTATGCATGTAAGCCATGTAGCTTTCAGTTTGCCTTTTGGAACAATAACAACAATAGTCCTTGAAAGCAATGGGAAGATTTAGACGCATGTGTAATTGATAGCCAGAAATGTACAATTACATCACTATGGTATACATTCAAGGATTTTTTTTTTTAAAGTGTAGTAGTAGTAGTGGTACTAGTAGTTGTTGTTCTTTCTCTTCTGATGGAAACAAGGTTGGGATCAAAATAGGACTTGAACACAGGTTCTCAGAACTGTGCGGCAGAGAAAAAGGTTATAAGTTATCCATCCATCCATTTTCTGAGCCGCTTCTCCTCACTAGGGTCGCGGGCGTGCTGGAGCCTATCCCAGCTGTCATCGGCCAGGAGGCGGGGTACACCCTGAACTGGTTGCCAGCCAATCGCAGGGCACAGAAACAAACAAACAACCATTCGCACTCACAGTCACGCCTACGGGTAATTTAGAGTCTCCAATTCATGCATGTTTTTGGGATGTGGGAGGAAACCGGAGTGCCCGGAGAAAACCCACGCAGGCACGGGGAGAACATGCAAACTCCACACAGGCGGGGCCGGGGATTGAACCCGGGTCCTCAGAACTGCGAGGCTGACGCTCTAACCAGTCGGCCACCGTGCCGCAAGGTTATCAATTATAAGTTATAATTAAAGTAAAGATTATTGAAGTTAATAGTAATTCCTATAATTGAAAGGATTTCTGAAAATGAAAATAAAATAATTGACAAAGTAATAACAAAGCAACAATAATTAAAGTCACATTGAAGTCGGAGTTAAATTTAAAAAATAAAATAACAATTACATTAATGATAATTCAAATAATGACAAAGTAATAATAAATAATGGGTAAAGAAACAATATTTAAAGTGATAATAATTAAATTCATAATGAACATTATAGTGATAACAGTTAAGGAAGTAATAAAGAAAATAATAAAGTAATAGCAAAGTGATAATAATTGAAGTAGTATTGAAGTAACAAAGTCATAATAATGAAACTAATAGCAAAGTAATAACAGTTAAAGTTATACTAAAATAATTGATAAAGTATTAACTGTTAAACTGATAAATTATGAAAGTAATAATAATTAAAGAAGTTATTAAAGTAATAACAGAGGGATGATAATAGTATAAAAATAAAATTTACAATAATCCCAGTCATTTTAATGAAATATTTCTTCCAGTTACAAGTAGTTATACTACTGTACATGCAATCATGTGATATTATCATATGATATTAAACAAAATAACGTGCTGTAATTAGTAGAAAACAATAGAATCATGATAATGAATGTTATGTCCATTATGTGCCCTTACAGCTTTTGAAAACTTTGGCAAATTTTGTTCGTGTGGTAAAATATTACCATTTCTGCACGAAAGGTTTCTAAAATGTGTTGAGGCAGGAATCAACAATTTTAGGGATTTTTCTTCTCTCCGCTTCCGCAGGATATTGCATATTAAAAAATAAAAACAATGATCTACTTTTTACAAAAATAGAGTGCTTTACCTGTATTATATCCATCCATTTTCTGAGCCGCTTCTCCTCACTAGGGTCGCGGGCGTGCTGGAGCCTATCCCAGCTGTCATCGCAATCGCAGCCTGTATTATATTTTCCTAAAAAAGTCTTGAAAAAGCATGTTCTATTAAAATGTTACCTTCTGAAATACAGTACTAAATATTGAAAGTTATGGCATGTACCCCCTGAGCTCGAATTGTGCATTACAACAAAAGAACAGAGTGGTCGCTTCAATATGACGTAGGCAATGCATGTTATGCCCGTTATATGTGATTCTACTATGTTTTGAAGGACGTGTGTCATTTGCAGCAGTATTACAAGTTTTCACCAGGCGTCATGAGGCCCAAATACAAAACCACCCAATCACCCTCCACATTTCCACCCGACACGACCATTTATTTTCTTCCATCCTGTTTATGGAGACGCTGCATTCACTGAGACCTTAGGACGAACACATCTTAACGCGGCCTGTAAACATTTTGTTTGTGGGTTGTAAAACGTTTGTTTGAAATGCATGTAAATACCGTCCGTCTTGGCAGATGTGTGGTGGAAACAGTTACAGCGTTTTTAGCGGTGAGTTCGTTAAGGGCGACTTACATTCCCTGCTGTCGTGTCAAGGGTCCCCGCAAGTGGGTGGAACAAAAGTGGGCATACTGTAAGTTACATTTCTTATGTTACATACAGCGTGGGTATGACGCAGGATGAGTGTGGTACTAAGCAGATGTGAATACTGCAGGAATACTTCCTGCCCGTGCAGTACATTTGGAGGGTGACTATGTAATATCCACCTCTCATTTTTTCCCAAAACTTAAGAGTCAAAACTACTAATAATAACAATGTATGTCCTCAAACAGTGGCCAGAAGTGTTTAATTATTCAAATGCAAGACCGTTCAAGTACTTTGGAGAAGTTCAAATGAGTACTATGAGTACTTACTGCTCTTGGCCATTCGTTATACAAGATGTTTGCTAAAATAACACAGCAACTTCACGTCACTTGTGTCGCTTTACAACACTGACGTCATAGTAGCTGTATCCTAGCTGCCGGTCTCACAAATATTTCCACTTGCTTGTAACATCTGTACAGCCGTATACACTGATGTCAGCACGAGTGTCGTGATGTTGGTTTGTGTTGGAGCAAATAACTTCCACGATGAATGAAGTTCTTGTTAGCACACAGTTGTTGTCTGTGCATTAACATTTTGGCAACAAAGATGGAGTTTCATTTTTTTCGCCGCCAATCCCGATCTAACGCTGGTATGAATCTTTTAAGACTGGCGATTGGAACAGCCAAAGCTCTCAAGGCCAACCACAGTTCTCATCCATCACAAAGCTTGTTTTTGTACTCTCATACCCGTGCGGATGTATGAAGACTGTGTCACCGTGTTGGCCACATATTTTGCTACTCCACAGTGCGTATAGGCCGGCATTCGGCACCAGACGGCAGAGTCAAAAGTCCTCTGTAAACTGGCCGATTAAAAGACGAGATGACAAAAACACGTGATTAGTGATTAGGCAACTTCGAGCGTTAATAACATAATAACATATTTCCTCAAATAGTGGTGGGAGGCATATATTTATTCAAATGTAGACAGTAGAAGCTGTTTGTTTGAAATACTTTGGCAAAGGTAAAATTACTACTCACAATAATTATTGTTATTATTATTTGGATGATGATGATGTGTATCCTCGAATAGTAGTCAGAGGTATTCACTTACTCAAATAAAGACATTTGCACAATAAGAGTCTTCACACACACACACACACACACACACACAGACGTATATTGCAAACAAGTCCAGAACTTTGAGCCCATTTGTACCCGTAGGTTTCCCACTTTCCCAAAGCTGCGTAATAGCTTCTCCTGCTCCCATGCGATTAGCGATTACTGGAAACAATTTAGGCCCCGTGAACAAAGTTATCAGTAAACAAGTGTACTTTTTGGGTTAAGCACTGCAGCTCTGCTCTGTGAAGACAAATGTGTCTAATGTGCCCCACGGTTTACCTCTGCAAGTCACGCTGCTGCGCGTGAGCATAGCTAAAAATAGAGTTTATGGAAAAATAGTGTTGAAATATCTGCTGATGATGAGAGTTAATGTTGTTAGGTATAGAAGGGAATTTAAAAATAAAATCTAGTTAGGCCGCTATACTTGTCACTGACGGCACGTTCTGGGACAATCAATTGATCATTTGAATCATAAGCGTCGCTCGTTGTTTACTGATAGAAGGCCAGCACGGGACAAAAGTTCAAATCAATGTGGGACAGCACAAAAATACTAAATGTGAACGGGTAAATATTTACAGACATGAAGTAACTCTGCGGACAGTCAACATGATGTCCCGTGAGTCGAGTCTATTGGCAAAAACTGGAGCGAACTCAAATGCGGCGCTTTGCCATTTATGGTGTTTAACTTCACGGCTCGCAATAAATTGAACCACCAACTGTCTTTTCTAATAAACACCGTAAGTGTTCTCTCCCACTCTGGTATCGGAGCTTCCCCCTTTCCACTTTATGGGACTACAAGCTAAAAGTGGACATCCATCCATCCATCCATTTTCTGAGCCGCTTCTCCTAACTAGGGTCGCGGGCGTGCTGGAGCCTATCCCAGCTATCATCAGGCCAGGAGGCGGGGTACACCCTGAACCGGTTGCCAGCCAATCGCAGGGCACATACAAACAAACAACCAGTCGCACTCACATTCACGCCTACGGGCAATTTAGAGTCTCCAATTCATGCATGTTTTTGGGATGTGGGAGGAAACCGGAGTGCCCGGAGAGAAAACTCACGCGAGCACGGGGAGAACACGCAAACTCCACACAGGCGGGACCGGAGATTGAACCCCGCACCTCAGAACTGTGAGGCTGACGCTCTAACCAGTCGGCCACCGTGCCGCCTAAAAGTGGACAACTACATTTAATACTCCACGTTTATTGCCTTTTATTTTGAATGGAACTGGTAAAATGAGTCCAATCCAAAGAGTTTGAAATTAAAAGGTTTAAAAGGGTGAGCATTGGCTCATTCGCATGAGACAGAACTGCCCCCCTCCCCACGAAAAAACCCCCCCAAAAAAAACATGTTAAGCGTGCTGTAATCGTTTATCCTTTTGTCATTTTAACCGAAGCATGTAAAAGACCTTTGTTAAGAAACTCGGGAACTGTTTGAAATTGTATTAAATTTTTTAATGCACAATATGTGAGGATTCTGTTGATGAGGTAGAAATATTATCGGTGTTGAGTCATTGAGGGAGGTATGTGGACTCAAGACATTTGACCGACTATTTGTTAAATATAAATGTAAATTTATATGGTTGTTTTTTTGATAGTATAGCACAGTAGACCAATAATCTAGTCAAAGATCACCGTCACAAAGTTGATGATGAATGCATCATCATGCTTCTGCAAGATTTGACAAGAATTCTGTCAGAAAATGTGAAATCAATACTATGGTTGAATATCTTACAAACAACTTAGTTTCAAATCATACAAGTTCAAGAATTCGTTCAGAAATTCTAAAAACAATTTGGCGAGAAATTATTGAAGCAATATTTATTTTTATTTTTATTTGTTTTACAGAAGAGACCCACACAAGAATTATGTCGGGGTAAAGGTAAAATAGCAAGAATTTAATTGAAAATCATACAAACAAAAACGTCAGTCAGAAATAGTGCGAACACAAGCATTTTGTCAGAAATTGTACAGTTTCAATTCAGTCAGAATTAATTTGGAAATTGTACAAAGAAATCATATTGGGGGGAAAATAATGAAAACCCAATAATTCTGTTGGAAATCTTATAAAAGTTAAGCATCTTCGTAATACATTAAAATATGTAATACCATAACAAAGACTATGCAACGAAGCACAAATCGATGTCAAATGCTGGTGCATGATTATTTTAATGGAAACCCCATTGTATTCCAGAACAAAACACAACTCTTCCAAATGTAAAGTAATTTAATGACAATGCATCAGACTTAAGTTCAAATTGGTGTCAGCCCTCAAAGTGTTGGCGCTTATTAGCTGGACATTGTCTAAGCAACGAAGTTTTGTCAAGCTTATGTCGTCGCTGGTATAACGAAGACTTCTCTTGACGATGTTTACCTTCGGTAGGAGACAATCCAGACGCTGTCATGTTTCATTGCTGCGTCACATGCGTTTGAGTTGGTTGTGATTACGTGGCCGGTTGCCTTGGTAGTAGTATGGTTCAATCAGTAGTGTTGTTGACAATGAAGCACTTATGGCGTCGTTACACTCGTATACGTGAAAGAATACATGTTTTGTCGCTGACTCAGCCACTCCTGCCATTTGATCGAACTGTACACTGCACAATGACAATTAAGCTTCCAGTCATAACTGTACTGTACCGCTACATGACTTTTCACCTGTGTCACCCTCTCAGCAGCACAAAAGGTTCATACAGTGAGATAACATCAACAAATTGGGCTCGATTTATGAATTGTATTCATGCAGACTCACAATCAGTAGCACTCACGAGGTGACAAGAGTCAAGGCGAACAACGGTGGTGGGATGATGACATGCTGTCCTCACAGGAAGCTGCGTGGGTCAAGGGAGCAGTTTGACACAAAGGTACACAAGAGTGGATGTCATACATTACCGTTTGACGTCTGAATAAGACTTCTGCTTCGACATCAGACTCATCGGGTGCTTTTGGTCAGTCGAACACAGGAATGATTCATTCTGGCGCAGTTTGGTTGTGGTAAGAAAGCGATCAATTCATTATTCGGACTTGAGATACTTCCGTGTGTAATCCTACATCAGAATTTGATGAAATATTCTGTAACGTGATTCACTGGAGTTGGAACGCTGCCTTCGGAATTCGTGGCAACCCAAGAATTCAATCAGAAATTGTACAACATAATAATTCATTGGAAATCATACATGCGCAAGATTTTTTTCTGAAATTGTATAACGCAAGAATTTGTGGAAAATCCTCCAAACATAAGACTGGTTGAAAGACATTCACACTCATATTTCCACCTCGGGACAATTTAGAGTCTTCAGTTCATGTGTCAGCATGTTTTTGGAATGAATGAAGCCGGACTACCAAGAGAAATGCAAGCACAGGGAGAACATGTAAACTCCATAAGGAAGGCCAGAGCCCAGATTCAAACCCTCAAAATCAGAACTGTGAGGCCGATGTGCTAAACACTCGGTCACCGTGCCGCCAGTGTTACATTACATAATAGATCTTACGAGACTGACTCTAAACTAACACGAAACACTTCGATGTTCAGTGACCGCTGTGTGTTGTTTACATCCAGTTGAAGCTCAACGTTTACACGAGCAGGTGCATCAGCAGCACCACTGCGATTTCCCAGAAGAGCGTTGGCTTTTCCGAGATTCCAGCGTCTTGTTTGTGTTGAGTGTTTGTTCGGAAGTCGACCCTTTATTTATGCCTCGGATGACGTTACTACGCATGTGGTACTTTTGCTAAGTGCCTCCTATTTGTAATAAGAGTCAATGTATGCTGACCTAATCTGTTTGTATTGGAGTCACTAGCCATCCGTTGCCTATCCCAGCAGACTTGGGGTAAGAGGTGGGGTAAACGCTGGACTGATCGCCAGGGCACGCCTAGACATAGATACAGACAAACAACCATTGACACTCACATATTGGGTTCATTGAAGACTCTAAATTGTCCATAGGTGTGAGTGTGAATGATCGGTTGTTTATCTACAACAATGTGCCCTGCGACTGGCTGGTGACCAGTCCACAAGGGTGAATCGGGCCTCTCGTCCCAAGACAGCTGCGATACGCTCCAGATCATCCGTGAATCTAATGAGGACAAGTGCTATAGAGAATATTTGGGTGAGTAGATGGATGGATGGATGAATGGCATGGCACCATGGCGCCATTAGCATATCTTAAAATTCCCGCAAAGGTCAGTGTAAGTCCGGAAAATTCCCTGTAATATTTCACGGGATGGCAACAGTCAGTTCCGGGACTGGACCGGGTAACTTGATCACTTGTTTGAGATCCTCGGAGAAGTGACGCAGAAGCATTTTACGTCTTGTGACACGCAGGAAGCAGCCATCTCCTGAGTGGGCCTGAATAACAGGAGACACACACACACAAACGCTAACTGTACTCAAATTTGCAGACAATGCACCTTTAGTTTGTGTGTTCATTATGTGACTTGACGATGGGATGAGTTAGTATCCTGTCTATGGGTCATGAGGTTTATTCTTAGATATTAATGAATGTTTTGGTTTTGCCCCTGACTGTGTGTGTGTGTGTGTGTGTGTGTGTTTGCATGTCCATAGACTTGCTGGGCTTCAACGGTTTATTTTACCACCAATTTTCCCTTTAACTGGAATAGTTGTGCAAACATTTCCTGTGGCAAAGACAATGAAAGATGACTATCCAATCAAACACACCAGGAGTGCTCTCTCAAGGCTAAAAGCATTATAGGTGGAGGTCGGTATTTTTGGATGATGATTCCTCGTGTGTCTTCTTGTTTACATAATGACTTTTAGAATGTATTTTCTGAGTCTTGTAAAAAGGCCTCACAGAGAGGGAATTTTTCCTTACCTCAAGCCAAGATCCACCAGGAAGAGCTTATCGAGGCCGCTACGATCATCCAAACACGCTAGCTGCGTTCATTTGTTTGTTTAGATTTCCAATCCATGTGCCCGTTACGCAACAGGCACGCTATAAAGTTTCAAAACCTCAGAGCATGTGAGCAAAATAATATTTGTGTAGTTTCCAATATGGAGGTGTTTTTTAAATACCTTTTTTTCCCAGCAAGGTCAGATGACTAAACGGATAGACTAAAATAATACAACTATTAAACCACAAAACATTAAACATCTTAAATAAACTCTTTCGAGTGAACGCAGCATGATTCCGCGCTAACGTGAATTTTGTTGTTCTATAGCACAGATGTTGTGTACGACTACTACCTATAATTACATGCTAATTATAAATAGCTACTCATAGAACAATTGTCTCCACTGTCCGACGAGTACTAATCTTACTTTCTTTGAGGCAACTTCTGGCCAGTTTGTGCCGCTTCCGGCCTGGAACAGCAAAAAGAGAATTAATGATTTTTCATTAATGATCGTTACGTTAAGTGCGTTAGTTAACATGATGTTTTGTTCTCAATATATAGAGCTTGTGGGGTTTTTAAAATTGAGTAGAATTCTGTACGTCAAGAATGCAAAAGCATACTTTTGGATTTTTTACAGTTGCATAATTGTATAATTGCTTTGCTTTGAAACTCTTTTAGTGGCAAAATATTGTGTAGGAAAAGAAATGCCCTATTAGTACAAAACTGCTATTTTTATATATTCCTTTTTTCATCCATGACAATGTGCTTTAACTCTGCTTAGATTTTGTATTTTTTTATTTTATGTTTTTATGGCGCAGTTAGCATTTGTGGAATGTGCTGTTGCAAAACAGGACTGCAATATTTTTTTGTCCGCTCTCCTACTATATCCCTTTAGAAATTGAATAGAATAGAAATAAATAGAATGGAAAGAAGAATAGAATAGATTTGAATAGTAATGCATTTGAACATAGCAAATATTCACTGAGCCTTCATGAATGAACATGTTATGCGGTATGTTGTGTGGCACCGGTCTAAGGTCATGACGCCACACAGCGTTACGATTCTGACACATATGGAGCAAGATGATTTGTTTGGATCATTTGGCGCCAACTTTTTTAGTCAGATGTTAGAAGACTGAATGAGGAGGAAGGAAGAGGAGGTGTGATGTCGTGTTAGTAGGGAAGACCGACAGTCATTCCTTCACAGCTCGACTCTTTTGGGTTGTTTTGGCTTGACTGGGTGAAGAATGTCGAAATTATTGTTATTTGATTGGCTTTGTTTTTGCAGGCAACAAAAGAAGAATGTCGACTTTTGGGTGCTCCAGATATAATCTGGACGAATTTTGTTTGGCAAACCTCATTGACCCTCATTTTAACATACACCTCACATTGTTAGCTCACTGGACCGAAGGTTTATGGGCAAGGTTATCTACAAATTGTGCAACAAAGACTTAGAAGGGACATATTATTGAAAATTGTGTTTGGTGAAGTGTTCATACGCCACATACACACAGTGTACTGTAGCAATTGAATTACTGCCTCCATGAGTTAAAACACATTTATTGTCATTCAGCGAAATTGCTCTTTCTTCACACTCTGGGCCCCTCAATAATCAGATGGGTGGTCATGTCAGAGCGACAGAGACGATTGCGTTCAACCCTGAGTCTCTTGTCACGTCTGGTGGTGTTCCACCTCTAACACTAAGGGCTCTATTTTCGTAACTAGCACAAATCCAACGCTATGTTTGGCGTAACCTTGTGAGGAGGCAGGCTAAACCTGGTCTTGGTAATTTCGTGGACCGGCATAACCCCAGCTCATTTAAAGGTGGGACGTCTGCGCTGGTGTGGGTGTCATCACAGCCGACTTCAATCCTGTCCAATCGAAGCAGCTTCTCTCATTGCCTTTAAAAGCATCTCAATAGTCTCGCAGGAGACATCTCTATGGGTGGAAGAGGATGCAGCGATCCATGCAGTCCAAACCTCATTCAGCCAAACGCATCTCCAAGGCTACACCGTCGCTGTGCTGACACGTCCAACTTGGTGCAAATGGGTCTGTCAGTTTTTACGCTGAAGCGCAGCTGAGGCGTCTACGGAAATAGAGCCCTAAGTGTAAATACGATAAATTCCCATTCCAATTTCAACAAGTTGCTTCCGCATCGGCACCTTACACACAGGACAGTGAGCAAGGAAAAACTTTGATGGCCAGTGTGAAAGAGGCTTTAAATCATCACCGAGGAACTGCAAGCAGGGTCCGAAATTAACACTCACCAGGCGCCAAATGTGACTAAATTATCTGTTTGGCAAGTGAATCTCAGAACGCTACTCACCACCACGAGTCAATGTTTGTACCCACGTACATAAACATTCACGCGCCAATCACAGTGCAGTGGGCGTGTCCTGCCTGGAAAGTGCGTGGGATTCCTAATAACGCCGATGTCCGTTATCATCTGTGTGCGTATTTCTTAAGTCTAACATGACAGGAATGTGCGTAACAACAGCCAATCAGAGACGTCTTTTTCCTGCTCCACTCCCATTTGCAAGTAGCGGGAGTAAACAGAAGCTGCGCCTCCTTGACTGATTCGCCCTGTATCGAGTTCGAGACGCCGACTGAGCCGCCCTCAGAGCGTCCTCGACTCGGAGACCGAGGAGAGGTCGGTTGTGTGGCGGCGTCTCCAAAGCGACGTGAAGCAATGTTATTAGAACTAGCCGATATGTAAGGTATACTGGCGCCCTCAAAAATGGACAACACTGTGTTTATTCATATATATGAGCAAAAAAAAATGCAATTCGCAGTCAGTACAGCCTGTCACTCTCTGTTGGCAGCACAAGTAGCATTAGCAGTTAGCCACTGCTAGCGGTGAGGCCACCAACAACAACAATCAATTGTGTCATCATTATTCAAGTAGTCTGTAAACTGGCAGAACAAGTTCATGTGTATTGTTATTAAAGATGATGCACATTTGAAAGTAGCAATAATGTTAACAGCGTATGTAGCATCATAACTGGAGAATAATGTTTACAATTCAAGGTATCCGAGGGGCCAGTTTGTTTATTTTGTATCTTGTACCTCCAGAAATACTTGGCACTTCAAACTAGTGTTATATATTTCTACATTCGCTGCACTGTTGAGTGAAAAGTGTTCTTACATTTTTCTATATGTAGTTTATATGCTTTGTATGCTAATATCATGTTGGGGTTTCTGTTTTAATGATTGGCTATGAGGAGTGTTGTTAACAAAAGGTGTTCATCCAATGTTGAACTATTCTCTAGCTTCCCTAGTTTTCAGTACAGATGCTTTAAAACTGGCTATTTAAAAAAGTTTAAAAACAATCTAAAAAACGTGGTAATAATCGAGACTGGACGATATGGAAAAAAAATTAATCGTGATTTTTTTTTTTTTTTTGCCAGATGCTCTGCAAAAGTCAAACTCCTTAAAACCAAATTAAATGAAACATCAACAGCCTGACGTTTCAGCCTCCAAGCTGCTTAAAAGTCCTTAAGTGTTCAATGAATAAAAATTAAACAGACGCACATGTGCTAGGGAGTATGATCCAACGGAGGCTGTAATGGTGTTGCATGAGGACTGTGTGAGGCCAGACTTTATGGATGTAAAATAAAACTTTTTTTCTTATTGCTGATGTTTAATGTTGCTGTGACTTCTCTGAATTCAACATAATATCGTATTATAGAAATGTGTAAAATTAGGGCTACACACATATACACGTATTGCATATGCCATTATCACGATGATGATATTTTTCGATATATTGTGCAGTCCTATGTAAAATTATTTAATATTTTGGCCGGTAAAAATATGCTTGACCGACGGGATAGGCTCCAGCACGCCCGCGACCCTAGTGAGCGGTCGAGAAAATGGATGAATGAATGAATCTTTCCAGGCAGTATGCTAGAAAATTGGTTAGCATGACCGTCTTTACAGTTCAGAGGTCATGGGTTCACGTCCGGGCTACGGCCATCATGTGTGGACTTTGCATGCTTTCCATGTGCCTGTTTGTTTTTTTTCCAGGTACTCTGGCTTTTTTTCACATTCCTAAAATATGCATGTTAGGTTCATTGAAGACTGTAAATTATCAATAGGTGTGGATCCCAGTGTGAATGGTTGTTTGTCTTTGTGTGACCTCGATTGACTGTTGGCCAGTCAAGGGTCTCGCCCAAAGTCAGCTGGGATAGGCTCGAGCACCCCCGTGACCATAATGTGCTATAAAAAAAATGGATGCATAAATCACACAAAGAAAAACTGCCATGACTTATATTGGAACATTTTGGAACGTACAAACAGAACTTTATATTAAACTGTTGGTTTGTTTGCTTTTGTCGAAGGGTGTTTTACTGATCTGGAATGTACTTGAAAGTAAACCAATTATATTTAAAATGCTTCTGTTGACGAAACGTCGTTTAAAAGCTTAAATATACCCAACTTGAATGCTCCAGTTCAAACGTTCTGATGATATTGTATTCGTATAATTGCCCTTCTTGAAAATGGCACTAATGTTTTTATGTAGCCTAAATTTTGTTTTTATAGAATCTTATGTTCACTCGTCGACCAAAAGCTATTTGAAATGACAAATTGTGATGTCGACATCGCCATTCAACTAAAACGTGATGAATTGCCCTTACTGAATTACAAAGACTGTAATTTGATTGCACTCCACAATTCTTTTCAGTGACAAGTCAACCCAAATTGACAAAACGTGCTTGCCTGCACACGTGTGCGTTGCGCGTTTGTCCAAACAAGTGTTTGCCTGCATAGACACGTTTCGCACTCTTTCACAGCCAGGTGTGCATATGCATGTGTTCAAGCTGTTATCTGGAGCGCTATTCCGCAACACGTAACGGCGTGTCCACATGTGCACGGAGCGCCTTGGGGGGTCCCTTTAAGCTGCCACGTGAGCTTTGGCAGGTTCTGAGTTTTGTGACGCTCTCCAAACAAGCATGTGAGAGGACCGTACAAATCAGCATGTATGCACGCAAACACACGGCGGCTATTTTTAGGAAAGACTTACACCTTAATATGCTTCACTGGTCATTGCCAAGAGTGTGTTTGTGCGTTGGGTCTGCATTAAGTGTTTGTGCAGTAGATTTGTTTTGCAATGGGCCCTGAGTGGGATGTAAAAAAAAAAAGTTTTTAAATTGGTTTGCTTATTTATTCCTTTAAATTATGTTTTGTGGCGTTAATACAGTAATTGGGACCCAGCACTGCCACAAATAGTGAAAGGTAGTTGACGCCACCCCAACATGTTTAGAATTGGTTATATAAATAGTTTAAACCATAAATATACCCAATATAGATCCCAAACCCTTTGCTATCATTTGATACTCATCTTACAACAATGTTCTTAAAAATAAATGGCTTGCAGATTATATGATATAGAACAAATGCACATGAAGGGTACATGTGAATTCTTCTGCTAGCAACCCTGGCTAAACGTAGCTCCTCCCCAACATACAGGACAAGGTTGTTTCTTCGCCATCAGTGCAGATGTACCACTTTGACGTACTTCCTTAATGCCAGTGTACTCCTTTCCTATCAGACAGTGTTCATCCTGTGGCATCTTAGTGTGTTTCAGCAAAAGCACAGAAAATGTGAATAGGTGAGTTTTTCAGCAAATAGCTGGGGATAGGCTCTGTAGAACAAAACAAAAGGTGAATTTGTGACTAGTAAAGCGCAATCTAATAATAAGAACTGTGTAAAGATCTACTTTGCACATAGCTAAATAGGCTAAGACATCAGAACCACATTTTGTACTGGAGCGTTTGTATGTGTACCTAATGAAGTGGCCAGTAGTGTATATAATTATGAGTTAGATGTTAGAGAACAAGCGTGAAGACACATGTTCAGCTCGCTCAGGGAGCGTAAAGTCTGTTGTGTGTCGCCCTTTAATGGCTTCAGTCTGCGACTGAGTGTTTGGATTTTCTGGCGTTAAGTAAACACAAAAGTGACGGCACTAGTTGTTTCGCTGAACGCTGGCCAAACTCCTCTTGTTGTTTGTTGAAGATGCAAAGAAAAATGTGATGATGTTTTTTTGTTTTTTTTTAATAGGTGTAAAAGTCTGAGCCCAAAGGTGGCCGTTGGTGTTTGACAGTTAAATGGACACATCTGTTAGGGTAGTACTTGTCACGTTACCATTCTGTCGCAGTTGTTCATGGAAATAAGTTAATAGGAAGCTACATGTGGTTACAGTGTTTCTCTTGGTCAGCAAGTATTGTTACTATTGTCATAAAAGACCTTACCTTATGATCAAATTTGCAAATCAATGTACACTTTATGACTGTTTTGACATTTAAACATATTTACTGTCAGTACTGCGTAGGTAAATGACTTAAGAAACCCTCATTTATAATTTTAATAAAACAAGTGCCACAACATGATTAACTAGCGGCCTACTTTCACTTCAACCGATTCTGATTTGGGTGTGTGGTCAAGTGGGTGGCTAAATTAGCTTTTAGAGTATGAATTATGCATATTTAAGGTTTACTGTATTGATAGATATGTAGCTGACCCCCACCATTCGTGAGGGACAGCAAATAGTGAAAATCTGCCGATAATTGATGCCCATTATAACTGCAATGATGTTTTTTTGTTTGTTTGTTTGTTTGTTTGTGTTGGTGATGATGCGAGTGGCTACTTGTGCTCAAGAAGCCCAGAGTCTGAAGAGAAAATGGAGTGCCTGTAAAGACAGTAAAAGTGTGGGTTGTATTTTCACTCGCCACCAAACTTCAAAATCAAACTTCGTCAATCCTTGTAGTGGATCTGCATATGGCAATTGCAGCAGAAACATTGCCAAGCGCAAATACCTCCCAAATATCCCTAACTTCACCGAACTTTGGAGTATATGTTTCTTATCAAAAGCTAACACTGATAACACTTTGCTTAACTCTTGGCTTTGACATGATAGTGCATTCAGGTAGTAAATTAAATATACAATAGTCAGAGTTGGGTAGTAACGGACTACATTTACTCCATCCATTTTCCGTACCGCTTCTCCTCACTAGAGTCGCGGGTGTGCTGGAGCCTAATCCCAGCTATCTTCGGGTTTGAGGCGGGGTACACCCTGAAGTGGTCGCCAGCCAATCGCAGGGCACATATAAACAAACAACCATACGCACTCACATTCACACCTATGGGCAATTTTAGAGTGTTCAATCAACCTGCCACGCATGTTTTTGGGATGTGGGAGGAAAACGGAGTGCCCGGAGAAAACCCACGCAGGCACGGGGAGAACATGCAAACTCCACACAGGCGGGGCCCGGGATTTGAATCCCGGTCCCCAGAACTGTGAGGCAGATGTGCTAACCAGTCGTCCACTGTGCCGCCGGCTCCCATATATAATTTTTTTTAATTTAATTTTATTTGATGTTCATGCTCTGATTTAAATTGAGTACTTTCTTACTCTTACTCATGTAAATATTTGGATGACTACTTTTTACTTTTACTTGAGTCATATTATTCTGTAGTATCTGACTGATCTCTGACTATAGTGTCAATGACAGTTTCAACCCAGATGGTAATAGCTCTTATTTCCATTATTATTATTATTTCATAATTGGACATATCTGGTTGTCATCAGACAGTGATGAAAAATAGTAGTTCCCTTGGTGGAGGTCAGCCGGGTAACCTGTTGGCATGAAGTTGCAAAGCGGCAACATATCAAGACACAATGTTGCGTATTATCAAATATGAAAGAGAGAGAAAGAATGAGGTCATCACCGCTGACACATACCCGTGTGCTTTTATCCACGTTGGATCCCATCCAGCTGGAACATAGCAGTCCGGTGTCAAAAGAGCTTTGCATCTTTACTTGCAGGCAGCCAGCGGAACACACGCAGACCTGACTCGACTGGACCCCCTTCCCCTCTTGTTCTGAACCCCATACTTTACTCTCCCGATACCACATTAGAAGCTGTCTACTTCATGAAATGAATTAGCCACTTCTTGTCCTATATACGAATAAAGTAATAAGGTGCGAGCTTGTAGTACTGGAATGGTGAGGTGACGCCACTTAAGCATGATTTCGAACCACTGTAGAATTAAACTAAAATAAAGAAAAACTAACTGGTTAGCACATCTGCCTCACACTTCTGAGGACCGGGGTTCAAATCCCGGCCCTGCCTATATGGTGTTTGCATGTGCTCCCCGTGTCTGCGTGGGTTTTCTCCAGGCCCTCGGGTTTCCTCCCACATTCCAAAAGCATGCATGGTAGGTTGATTGAAGACTCTAACTTGTCCATAGGTGTGAATGTATACTCACAGGCATATTAACAGGCATATATTATTTGTCCTCTGCGAAGAACGACTAATATTACTTCAACTTACTGAGGAGTTGTGACCGTGTCCATCTATATCTGCATGTCTGTATTATACTCCTCCCAGGTGGCCAAAGCTCACGCAGACATGTCTACTGAATTGAAGCCAAAATTTTACCTTCCAAAAACAGGCATGTTCAGTTAATTGAAAACTCTCAATGCCCTTGTGTTGCAAATGCAAGTGTGACCAGTCCAGGGTGTGCCCCAACTCTCAACTAAAAGTCAGCTGGGATAGGGTCCGGCTCACACGAGACCCTAGTGAGGACAGGTGCTAAAGAAAATGGATGGTACTGCTCATACGGTATTAAGCAGCCAGAGCCTTTCCAATATCGCTATAAGCTACCTTTCGTGGTTTGAAAGCACAAAGTTTGTTTTCACTTTCCAGGCATGTTTAGTTCATATATTATTTAATGTGATCAAATTACTTTCTTTTTTATTTATTTTCACCACCTCATGGAGAATACGTTTAGTAGTCAATTGTAGCGAACTAAAATTACGCTGCATCAATACTTGTCCTTATTTTTAGACGGCTTCCTCAACATCCATTCTCACAGTCAACTGTGACTTGAGTCTGAAAATGTTTTTAGAGTTTCAGTCAACACCCCCTCCCTCGTTTGCCCCGACACAATGTCTGGCCATGCATCCATTACTTACCTAACGAATAAACTGTGTACACTATAATGTTTTACATTGAGAACCAGATCAAACCTTTGTTTTGGGCATTGGATAGCATTGTGGTGTTTCAGAGCATGAAAATTATTCATTATTTGATAACAGCGGCCTCAAACAAAGACAGCACCAATGTCATTACACTTATATAACACTACACCATCCATCCATCCATTTACTGTATCACTTATCCTCACTAGGGTCGCGGGCGTGCTGGAGCCTATCTCAGCTATCTTCGAACTGGTCACCAGCCAATCGCAGGGCACATATAAACAAATAACCATTTTTGCACTCACCTTCACACCTATGGCACAATACTTAATAATTTAAGAAATACAGGTAAAACACTGCACACCTTCCTGTTCCCTCCCCCTTTGTTAAGCTTTATTGCATAAATGCTGACAACGAGTATTCAAAGTATGCTTCTACAACTTTAAAGTGGGCGGCGCGGTGGGCGACTGGTTAGAGCGTCAGCCTCACAGTTCTGAGGACCCGGGTTCAATCCCCGGCCCCGCCTGTGTGGAGTTTGCATGTTCTCCCCGTGCCTGCGTGGGTTTTCTCCGGGCACTCCGGTTTCCTCCCACATCCCAAAAAAAACATGCATGAATTGGACACTCTAAATTGCCCGTAGGCATGACTGTGAGTGCAAATGGTTGTTTGTTCCTATGTCCCCTGCGATTGGCTGGCAACCAGTTCAGGGTGTACCCCGCCTCCTACCCGATGACAGCTGGGATAGGCTCCAGCACCCCCGCCACCCTAGTGAGGAGAAGCGGCTCAGAAAATGGATGGCTGGATGGAACTTTAAAGTGACATCGCCAACTACTGGCCAGGAATACAATTTACAGCGTGTTCAGTTGTTTTTGCAGGTCAGTGGGAACAGAGATCGTTTCCTAACAAACTAAAAACTCACTTTTGTCACTTTTCAATATGATGATGCCATGAGCAGTTGTTTGTAGAAAAATATCATTATGTTGGAGCATTAATCAATACTTTGAGTCTAAAGTGGCTCTGCCCTGTGCTGCGTTTTACTTTTGCACGGCTCATCAATTGGCACGTAGACTTGAAAGGCAACCGTAAAAGGTTAGTAGCTTCCCTGCTAATGGAGAATAACAGCTGTTGTCAGCATGGAGTCAAGCTGTAGCCGTGAAGCACGTATGGCCATGTGTTTAGTAGGGGACCCTGGGAAATATCCCAACACTGGGGCACAGAATGAAAGATATGTTTAAAGACATGCCTTATTAGCTATCATGATCTCTCTCTCTCTCTCTCTCTCTCTCTCTCTCTCTCTCTCTCTCTCTCTACCACGTCACGAAGACTATCAGAAAGTCAGATATGTGAACCACTTTACTTCCAATAGCCCAAATAAACTATCATGAGGAAGATCTTTTGCATCCACACCTTGAGCAGGATCTGAAACTTAATTGAATAGAATATTTTATGCCCCATCACTTCACAAAAAATATTAGAAAGTCAGCTATGCGAATCACTGTACTACCAATGCCCATTTTCAGCGAAAGTGAAAAAGAAATGCTGAATCCACACCTCTACCAGGATCTAAAATAAATTGGATAGTTTATTCCAGGCCCCACTACTTCCCAAACTACTTTACAATAAAGTCAGCCATGTGAACCACTACACCTCCAATGGCAATCAGTCAAATTCTTCTGAATTACTACAATATTGTAACATAAACATAGATTTCCCAAAATGAGTTTCAATCCTGTCATCTTCCGTTGAACTCAATTGACTCAAGATGTGAGCATGCAGGGGGTCCGCTTTCGACAATAATGTTGGACTATTTCCTAAAATTTACAAAAGGGGAAATTCCCGAAACATGGCAAAAGTAGAGGCACAATAACACACACAATAAGTTCCACCAGCTGTGGCCAGTGGCTCACATTCAGGTTCCTGTAATACAATGGCTCATTATGTCAAGGCCACCCCACACTCACATACAATGGGTCAGTTTCAGACCATCAGATTAGCAGGGACTGACCCCTTCCCCACCCTGAAGCAACTTCCCCTTCCCTTCCAAACCAATCGAAACAGAGGCTAGGCATGAAGTGTAACGTGAAACCAGGAGGGGTTGCCGTGGGGCGGGGATGGGTGGGGGGTGGGGTTGTGGTGGTGGTGGGGGGTGGGGTTCTTGGCTCAACAATTCAAACCTCAGGCACAGTAGGGGAGGGGTGCAACAGAATCAACAGCCAACTCTCACACACAGATTGTCCCAGTCTTGACTTGTACTGTTTGCAAACACCAGCTGCCACATGCAGACCTTACAAACACTTTTCTAACTGTGGGATATTCACCCAGGGATCGCATAGATGGAATGAACATTTATTTCAACAACGTGTTACTGGTGCAGGCACACTGAGTCTGTCTTAACCAGGGCCCTCTTTCTTCCTGTGCGGAGGTTCTCGGATGATGCAGTGTGTGCTCTCCTTCCTCTCCCCCCAGCTCAGCTCCGGATCCTCCTGCAGCTGCGAGGTCGGCCCCGACGGCACCAAGACGAAAAAGTCCAAGAACCTGTAAGTAATCCCGTGGCTTCTTCTTGTTGCATTTAAGCTTCTGTCTTTTGCTGACCTTTTATTCATAGTTCGCAAGCATGTCAAACCCCTCAAAGACCCAAAAATAGTAACTTTGTTCAACACCTTGATAGATATCCAACTCCAGCAAATGCCTGAATTTTCTCATTAGGGGTCGATGTCGAAAAAATACATACATTTTCTACCCTTTATCGTGGTCAAGATCAGGGCATTTGGCAGACTACACCTTGAGCTGGTCGCTATCAATTGGAGGGCAGTTGGTAATGGGGCATTGAGCGGTTTTGTCACAACACTACCAACCAAATCCTGGATCTACAACTTTATCGAGATTTGCACCAGAAGAGGTTCATTCCTTGTGCCGTCATGAATTCAACTATGTGAACCACTACGCTACCTATGGCCCGTATCAATTAAAGTTGAGGGATCAAGATCTGCAAGAGAATGTAATAGTCTACTCCGTGGCCCGTAACTTCGCAACAGATATTACAATGTCAGCTCTGTGAACCACTATAATAGTGCAGTAAAAAATGATCTTGTAACCACACCTTCATCCGGACCTGCAAACAGATTTGAATATTTTCTATTAGAAACTCAACCATACAAACCACAATGCTACCATGACTCGAATCAGCTTAAGTGGAAAACAAATCAGACATCCACGCATGTAACAAGATCCGCAATAGAAAGTCATAGTTTAGTCCATGCCCCACAACGCTACACAGCTATTCAAAAGTCAACGAAGTGAACCACTGCAGTACATATCAACTAAAGTGAAAAAGAAATCCTGGCTCTACACCTTTATCAGAATACTGAATTGAATAGTTTTTATTTTCATTTATATATATATATAAAATATATATTACAATATATTTTATTTTCATTTCTTCTATGCCACACCTCTTCACAAATTCAATTAGAGTCAGCAATGTGAACCACTACATAGCTAATGATGCATTATCAACTAAACTGAATAAGAAATTATGGCTCGCTTTATCAGGATTTGAAACAAAGCTGAATAGTTTCTTTTATGTCCTGGCCCTTCACAATGTATATTACAAAGTCTGAACCACTACACCACCAGCGGGCCATATATATCTACACCTTCATCAGGATAAGAAACCAAATTCAATAGTTTCTTCCACTTCTCAACAGATACAATGTTAGAAAGATTTTGCCTTCTCAATAAAATATTGCAATGGAAACACCCTTGGTGGAGGTAATTGCAATGACAGTGGGTGACATTGTATCGTGATGATAAAATAGCTTACAGGGCATTTTTGCGTTCAGGTCTACACATGTACTGTACATTAATGGCCTACTCCATGGCAGCCATCGAAGACTCATTCAGAGAGCATTTACATGGAAAATTATGTCATTTACGTTTACATGACATTTGCGTTTTTTGGAGCCTGACACTAAAACACTTGAAAACGTACGACGTGCTTATATGTTTAGTGTTACGTCTCGGTATGCTTAAGTATGTCACAGTGATAGCCATCGCTGTAGTCCTGAAAAAAAAATGACATCACCAACTATTGGCCTGGCATGCATATTACAATGTTTTTAGTTTTATTTGAATTGTACGTGTCCTCACATAGCACCGGTGTAACAGGATAAAAACACTTGGATGCTTGGATGGCTCCATTTTGACTAATTTGGTCATTCTTCAGGTACATGTATTTAGACTTTTGCTCAAAATAAAGTAAGTGAAGCATGTTTTAGGACAAGGACAATAAAGGCTTCTCATCATGTACTTAATTAAGTGGTAAATGATGTCTGAAGACTGTGTATGTGTGTGTTGCCATATGTGTGCCTCTCACATTTTCAATTGTGCGTGTGTGGGTGTGTGTGCGTGCGTGTGTCTGTGTCTCAGTGATTCATCAGCTGTTGAATGAGCCTTTTCACACCCCACTTCATCAAGACCAAGGCACATTTACACTGCGCCAGGACAATAAAAGCCACTCAGAGTGGCAGCTTTGCAGTTCCATGCTGTCTCTTTCTTGTCCACAAGCTGCGTTTAGTTAACCAGGAAGATTAAGTGATTAAGATTCCACAACCCGCCCCCCCCCACACACACACACCTTATTTCTTTTTTGGGGTTTGAGTTTAACGCATTTCCTCCAAAGGGATTTACTTGTAATTTGAGGGCTTGGCAGGTATCGATAGCAAGTAGTTTCACTCGTAATTAGCATTGGTTATATTACCATTTCCATGTGAGTGTGGCTTCAACAAGCCATTTGAACGAAATGGTCTTAAACATTTCATTTCAGCAATAATGACAAAAATATACCATTAAGATATTCAGATTTAGTCTTTAGAATGTTCCCACTTAGAACATTAAAATGTTCTAATGGTATTGTTTGAAGTGACATACTTTATATATATATATATATATATATAAAAAGTATGTCACTTCAAACAATATATATATATATATATATATATATATATATATATATATATGTATATATATATATATATATATATATATATACACTGAACCACTTAGCCTGTTCAAGGTTGCAGAGAGCTGGAGCCTATCCCGGCTGACCTCGGGCAAAAGGCGGACAATACCCCGGAAGAGTCACCAGTCAGTCAAAGGGTGCATACATATACTGTACACCAGCTTCCCGTGGCCCATGTGGTTTGCGTTTCTACCGCACCTATTAGTTCAGGATAGTTGAACCAAATGAGGCTGATGACATTCACACCATCACTGAGTGCAGACAACTTAACCAATGCTGCCTGAACCAAAGTCAAGCAAATGTACCACTGTCGTGTAAGTGCAAGAATACAGTAAGTTATACAAGTAACCTTGAATAATAATAAAACTTCATCCATACATCCATCAATTTTGAGCGCTTGTTCTCATTAGGGCTTCATGTGAGGTGAAGGCTGGTTAAACCCTGGACTAGTTGCCAGCCAATCACAGGGCACACACCTGTATCGACAAACCAGGAAAAACTTACCCAATAGTAAAACTTAATACCTATGAAAACCACAACACAATAGGCTCGTGGTTAGCAAATCTTTTTTTTTTTTCTCTCGTGTACTCTGGCTTCCTCCCTTTCTTGTCTTTCAGCTCCCAGACGCTGTGGACATGTCGCTGAATGCTCTAAAAACCTTTCAGCTGTCAAACAAATACTGTATGTGCCTTCTGTCCCGGCTCCTAAGCTGGCTCATGTGGCCGGCGAAGGGTGCACCATATGCAGCCAAAGCAGCGCAATGCACAGCGTTTGCCGCTGCCTTGCTGCACAACATACGAGGGGGCAGATGTCAGAGACACTGTACCCTAAACAACACAAAACACATTACTCTTCAGGGTGGGTGGCTTTTTTTCGAGTTGTGGGCATAGTTTGAAGGCTAACTGCACGCTTTACAGGTAGAAGTGGGCCAAGTTATTAAGTGGCAATTCCCTTGAATGGCCACTGTACGGAATAAGGACGTTTGGTGTTTATATAGTGGGGGAGGGAACTCATGCCAGAAAGTATGCACCCCAGCCTGCTTTCTTCACAGGCTAGTTTATAGCACAGCCCAAGACTTTTAAGCTATATCTCATTCTCAACAATTCAGTAGTATATTGTTTTCAGTTTTTGCATGTTCCACCACTTCAAACATATTTAATGTATTTAGAAACAAAACACAAAACGACTTTAGTGCGGCTTAATTCGTCCAATTGAGCATTTATCAAGATTCCTGTAATATATTTTCGTAGGATTGGTTGACTAATATATTTTTTTAAATTCATTCATCTCATTAAATAATTGACCAATTGATTTTTGTTAAAACTAATTATTTAAAAAGTAATTTTACACATTAATTTTAGTAAATAATTGGTGAATTCACTATAATTATATTGATGATAAATAACACAGTTAAGACATTCCAATGATGTATTGTTATATAACTAATACTGTTTTTGCGTTGATGTTTTTACCTCATCTACGAATGTCTAGGCCCATCCGTCTTAAAAATCAAATGTGGCACTGGAGCGCAAACCGTTGCCCACCCCTACTTTAAAGTCACGCTCCAATTTTTTGTACCATTGCAAATTGTATTGTAGGTTTCTGAGTCTGTAAATAAATTCCTTTTAATAGTTGGCCATTTTCCTGCATCGTTTTGGCATGCTACCTAATACTATTAAGAGAATTTGCGTCATTGAGCACAACCATCCCATGTCATTAATTATAAAATAAATTACCTCTCATGCTTATACAGTGCTTTGCTTGTCTCCATCTGAATCCCCATCTTTATTCTTTCTGTGCTATTTGCAGCCATTTTCTACGAACCCAGGCTTGAAGTAAGCAATAAATGTTTGAGTACAAGCACAATATGTTGCAGCTATAGACATATCTTATAAACCCAAAGCCCGGAGGAAATGAAAGCCTCGAGATGTGTGTAATACGCATCGTGTTCAGAAATAGAAGCAGGAAGTGGATTGGTGCAGATGCACATGTACATGGACGGGTGCTTGTCTGCGTCGTTTATGGCTTAGAGAGGCCAATTATATGTGACAGTACATAACATAGAGATGTTGGTTCTAACCTGGACTCCCAGTGGATGCTTGTGTATGTCATCCAATGCTCTTCCTTTAATTCCAGTGACAAGCCTTCTTTCGTAAAGGGCGTTTATCCAGGGTATTTTAAGACAAAGAAGGAAGATACAGCCGTTTGGATGATGATTGTCTCCTTTTGTTCCTATTTAACAGACTTTGTTGATGTGGTTAGGCTATCACGTGCCTCTCATCTGGTAATAAAGACACAGCATTGATCTTGATAATGTTATCATCGCTGGTGGCAGAAGAGTACATGAAACACATTTTGTTTGTCTGTACAATGTGAACTAGAAATGTCAATTGACTAATTTGAAGTGACTGTCTGACTGAAAGTATAATCACTGGCTGCAAAAGTCAACCCGGCAATGTTTTTTGCTTATTTAATGATGGACACACCTCTAATGTATCATAGTTACGTTATATTTCTTTGTCAATGCTTTCGCTGTAGTTTAGGTTTACAGTTATTTTTGTGTTCATCTCTGTTGATTGGGCGGGTGTGTGTACGTCACCGATCAGTGTACATAATTTTGAAGATGTCCAGCTCACATTGACAGGATACATCCAATCTGTGTGTTTACACATCGGCAGATTTTTATCCACATTTGGAAGAAATTACGCATATCCAAATCGTGCTACTAGACAGCAAAAAAATTTTTATCGTATCACTTGAACCCATCTATCCATCCATTTTCTATACCACGTGTCCTTATTCAGGTTGCAGGTGAGCTGGAGTCTGTCCCAGCTGACTTTAGGGGAACGAAGCATTGTGAATCCAGCCCATGGGCCTTCTGCTATACTTGGACGGGGGTGTGAGGTTTAACACCCTTTGTTCACTTCTCCTGCTCTGTTGTGTTAAAAAAAATCATCACTGTCTGACAGATATTTTACACATGACACCAGTCGCTGGCATTGACGTCACCTGATTATCATACCATGGGGTGCCGTTTTGCCTGTGTCAAAGCACTCACAATCGTGTCAGTATCCCAGCCTCACTGGGTTCAGTACAAAAAGCAAATGTGGGAAAATGTTGGCAGTGCCAGCTTCTCTCTCGCTTTGTTGAAGAGACTAAAGCGTGGTACACACATACCAATAATTGGGCCTAATTTAAGTTTACCTTTCTTCCATCAGCAGAGGCCTGATTATCAGATGTCTCTAAAAAAATTAACCCAAGTAATATTGCTATCTGTGAGAGGTGTGGTAACATTGATCTTTTCTCCTAAACATCTCAGAGAATGGTCTGAATTTCAACTGATAAACCTATTCAATATTTACAATTGCAAAACCTGTTCAATATTTACAATCGCAAAAGCTGTTCAGTTTTTATAATCAGAATCAGAATCATCTTTATTTGCCAAGTATGTCCAAAAAACACACACGGAATTTGTCTCCGGTAATGGGAGCCGCTCTAGTACAACAAAAATTGACAGAGAACACTTTTGGGACATAAAGACATTGAGAAAAACAGTCACTGAGCAATAAAGGGTTGCTAGTTATCGGGTAATGCCGGTACATTTTCTTTTTGACAAAAAGATGCAGAGTCCTCTAGCACTGAGAGCAGTTCGAATGACTAATATTGCAACAGAGAAAACAATAATCGCAAACCCTTATGTGTGTGGTCGACACACAGTTAGGCTAAACCACATAATCCATGACTGTGACATGAAACTGAACAATAGCCAGTCAGGATAGTTTCTGAAATGTTATCGTAAAGCTATCAAGCCAGTGCCACTATGCAGTCACAAGATGGGAGCAAATGACCATGAAATTGCATGAATCTACAGTACTGAGGTACATGAAGTCATTGGTGATATTGTGTAAACCGTGAACATACATAAGACTGTACCATTTGCATTGAAGAGTAAGAAGGGGGCTGTCATCTATACAGGTGGTCCTCTGTATTAGTGTTGTAACACTCAAGACTGGTCTTGGTTTCAAGATGGTTCTCAAGAGCACATTTTGAACGTCTTGGTCTTGTCTCTGACTTGGACTGACCGACTTTCTGTCGAGACCAGTACTGATCTGGTATTCTTCAACTTCTTTAATGTGATAATAAGGAGAAGCACTTGATAAAGCAACTGATGCCCTCAATTCATTTGTTACAGCCTTCACTGTGTTGTGACTGAAGGCTTCTTTATACTGTTGCGGGCGGCGACCGCGCTGACGTCACTGCGGCAATCCTGCGCGTAGTTTGCCTTTATTCTCGAGCGCAACACACGCGCGCTGTTTTGAAAATGGGCTGCCGTTTTCTTCCTAGTCGGGGATGTCGCTACGGCTTATGTTGGCTAGGACACTACAGGGTTTAGTTTCCTCTGCATTTTATGGCCATTTCCGGTAGCCATTTTTACTTTCCTTTCCGGAACAAGGAACAAAGCAACAACAATGGCGAATGTCTGCTAGAACAAATGGACCTAGATGACCAGATGATGTTTAATTATACTGAAAAATTGATCAAGAAGCCGGCGGCGTAGGTGATATGTGGAACCAAGGGGTGTTATGGAGGTGGTCCTGGATGTGTTGGTAGGCGGCAGCGTGGACAGGTGGGAGGCAGTGGACAGAACAGGCGGCTGGCTTGGTGGCAGGAATGACGTAGGAGAGGAACACAGAGGAGCACTGACAACGAGGAGACACAAGAGTTAACAAGGGAAGCGAGGAACAGTATAGCTTACTTGACATAAGGTGGGCCGTGGTACCGCTAGGAGAGGCTGCAATACTTGGGCGAGGAGTTCCAGGAACAGGCAGGCTTATATACACCGGTGGTGATGAGGCTGATTGAAGACAGGTGCTGAAAACAGAGAGGGGTTGGGGGTGAGAGAGGACACAAAGCGCTCCCTGCTCCAATAATGGAACTGCAGGGCAGAATATGACAGTACCCCCCTCTCAACGGACGCCTCCCGGCATCCTGCCAGGCTTCCCCGGGTGAGCCGCGTAGAAGTCCTCCAAAAGAGTAGGATCGAGGATGAGCTTCCGGAAAATCCAGGAATCCCGTACCCTTCCCAGTCGACAAGGTACTGGAACCCCCTCCCACTAGGCCTCACGTCGAGGATGCGCGACACCGTGAAGGCCGGATGGTCGTCAATAACCCAAGGGGGGTGGAGGGGGTTCGGCTGGAGGGCTTAGGGCGCAGGTGGAGAGAGATTTCAGCAAAGAGGCGTGGAACGTGGGATGAATTTTCAGAGACTGTGGAAGCTTCAATTGGACGGAAGTGGGATTGATGATCTTGGTAATGGGGAAGGGACCAATGAAACGCGGAGTGAATTTCCGGGACTCTGTCTAAAGCGGGAGGTCAGTAAGAAGAAAGCCAGACAGATTGGCCCAACTTGTATTGGGGCGTCGGGGAGCGATGACGTTCCGCAAGGTGTTTATTGCGTGCGGCGGACCAGGTCAACTGCCGCTCGGACGTCTTTCCACACGGCCTGGATTCTCCGAAGATGATCCTTGACGGAGGGGACTGCCACTGCCTGCTCCTGTTCTATGAATAATGGGGGTTGGTAACCATAGCAAGCCACGAATGGGGACATACCGGTAGCGGAACTGGCGAGGGAGTTGTGGGCGTACTCAATCCATGGGAGGAATGAGGTCCAGGATAGGGGGGTTGCGTGCGGCAACACCACAGAGGGCAGATTCAAGGGATTGGTTTGCCTGCTCCGTCTGGCCGTTGGTCTGCGGATGATATCCTGATGACAAGCTGGCTGCTGCGCCCGCCACCCAAGAAACTGAGCGACGAGATCCCAGAGCAATGCATGTCTGCTAACTCAGCGGTACTTAAATTTGGTGTCGTAAACAAATACTTCATATTTAAAACAACATGTGAAAGACAACACTCTGTGGTGTGCCAATTCTGCAGTCATCAACCCATTGAAACAGCCGGAACAAAGCTGAACTTTAGCCAGCATCTCGAAAGAAACCACAAGTTAGTTTTAATTATTCATGCTGTAATTTGAGTGAGACACAACTTATTTATAGGAATATGGTAATATTTTGTTAAGGCCAGTCTGACCAGCTTCCTCTGCCTCATTTCCTGCACTTATTCATCTAATTGTTTTGTCAAACTGTCTCATTTTTCGGCATCCGAGGGCAGCTGTTCTCCTTAAAACATCGCCAATATGTCTGCCATATCCCTAACCCCAGATCACCCTCCCTCTTCTTTTGTGTTGACTCAGACCAGGTGTTGTTCACCCCTGAGCAATGCAAGCCAAACACACTACATTTTCTGACAAGTAGCAACAAAGTACAGTAATAAACTGAAAGCGCAAAGAACTAGAAATACTAAGGGGTTGTTTGCATAAAACCAGTGTTGCTTTGGTCGCTCGTTTACAAGACTACTGCGTTGTCTGAAAACAAATATTTTCTAATACACGTAGTGTAGGTCTCCTTTCAGTGTTCAGTCTGGGTTTCTCTACAGTCGCTACTGTATGAATGGACTTCCATCATAAACAAAGGACCTTCTGTATGCAGTTGAAGTGTATTCAAAAGACAATTCTTTTCAAAGTTACATCGCTATCTACTAGCCTGGCATGCATATTACGGTATTTTTGCAGGTCTGTATGACCATTTACTGTTTTGACGTTGTTACCATCTGTTATTGCAACTTTGCAAAAACACACTCTTATTACCCTAAATCAAACCATTCCTTTGAGGATAATCTGTGTGCTGATCAAGAGGTGTTTAAAACTCCTCTCAGGCAGATTACATCTTTCAAGTGACTCACTTTTAAGTGCAAATGATACTATATTCTTGTTGTGCACATGCTGAGCAGACTACGAAAGTAGTAGTGATTTGTTTACAAGAAAAAATCAAATGTGATGTCAGTCTAGTAACATACACTGAGCAAAGCCACTCAGGCTCAGTGGAAGGAATCTATCCACTGTAAACACACACAGGCGATTGGGTGGTGTGAGAGTCCGCCTCCTCCAGACCCCAGGTGCTATAAAGGCACCCGTCGGAGCCTCCAGGGACTGAGGGGAATGTCATTGCCAAATAAACCCTCACACTTAAGACAAAGGCCTAAATGCCATCACGGCAAACAAATCTGGCCCATGTTTTCACATGATGGTCGATTTCTCTGAAAAGTACCTGGAAAGGTAAGAACGAGGAATGTGTGTGTGTGCGTGTGTGCGTGTGTGTGTGTGTGTGTGTGTGTGTGTGCACTGGCATCCTGCAGGAATTCTTAGCTTGGCGAGAAGATATGTGACCCCGCCGTGGATCTCATTTAACAATCTCAGCCAGGGAGAGGGAGACTTCCCCAATGAGGCCCAAGTGCCTTCCCAGCTATTCTGTGCAGGAAGCCACTTTGACTTCTAACTGGAGACCTTTTTATTAGTATCATCATACCAACCTGGATTTTAAGAATAGGGCATGCACGTGGTGTGTGTCGAGGAGGCGAAGGAAATAGAGCTTCTCCTTTTAGGTGTCAATCGAGGGAAAAGCGTGCAGCACGTGGCTGTGCTGGTATATTTATGGATACAATTAAGGACAATTCCCCTTTTTACCGTTCTTCTAGGAATATTGCAGTGACCTTCTTTCCACCATAATTAGATTTCCATGCCTCCGTTTACACTTTCTGCAGTGCTTTTCTACTGCCTTTGGCTGCAGACCGCAAAGAACAGGACAAACTACGCTCATTAAAGTGTCACTGACCCATTACACTGGCACAAAGACAAAAATGGACATGATTTGAGCACGGCGTCATGTTGTCAAGCCTTCTGTAAATAAAGGCCATGTTTACATGACAACAACCTAGTAACAACTGGAAGTTTTGATGTGCAAAAGGCTTCATGATGTAGTACAAATTCCAGGCCAGTAGTTGGTGTGCAGCACACATTTCGATAATCGGGCAGGATTTGAGGATTTTTTTTCACAATCTGCTCAGTAAACAGTCGGGGTCCGACAATCATAAATGTTTAACCTTCGATATTTCCCGGCACCACGCTGCCTCGCACAGGTCAGTCTTGGTTCTACGATAGACATCTAGTTTGGGGGAGGCGAGTCAAAATTGTCGGTGGGGATATGTTTATGTGCGTATGTCTATATTGGTCTTCTCAAGTACACCACACACTATCACAGCACTACGCACACGCAATGAATTTATCCTCGTAATAACTGGGGTCTCGCATTAGATTAGATTCAAAATCAATATGTGTGTACGCCGCTTTATCCAAAATCGTACAGTGAAACTTCTAAGGTCGAACATACTATAATTAATTTTCTGGTTTTGAAACAATTGTTCACATCGGAAATAATAGAATATCTCTATCATAAAGCTTTAATAACTGTGACACAAGTGTAAAAATAATTGAACTACTGTAAAACAACAATACAGTCTACCTTAACATTGGTAACAAATAACATGTAAAGGTGCTACTGGAGTCTTTAAGTTGCCGATATGCGTCACTTTGCATGACTTTCTTATATTTTTATTCTACTCTTAGCAGTCATTTTGAAAATATCACCAAAGAAGCCAAAGTATAAGCAAAACATGTTTAATATTGTCACCAAACCAAACTGTGATACCTTGAGGTGATGAGTGAGCCTTGATTTTTTTTTTTTGCGGCTTTGAGGCATATTTTCCCAAAAGAAGTTGTCGAACTCCAAGTGATACGACTTTAGGAGGTTCCACTAAATTTTTAAAAGCGTTTCCCGCTGCAACACATGTCATGTACGAGATGCCATAAAAGCATAAACAAACGTGCGATCCATACCAGAAAAAAAGCTGCCACAACTATGTGGTCAGTCATTGTTGTTTATGCCTACATTGAACACTGCTATTGTCCTCCATTTCTTAGCATTTATACAGAAACTACAACATTGTGGTTTTGAAAAACTTCCACTTTGAGACTTGCTTTCAAAGGTGATGTTGTCATATCAACAAATGGACAAAAACGACGGAAAGTTTCAATCTGGTTTTAGGTCAAAACAGTGTCGTGTAAACAAAGGCACTCTGACATTCCTCATTTTAGACCTCACCCCAGTGTAACACCATCATCTGCAGCATGCCTGCAGCCTGTCCCAGGGAAAGCGGCCTACTTTGCACACTGCCATTATCGCAACTAATGTGAGTCGCGCAAGTAGGGAATACAGAGGGCCCCAGCCGTCAGATAATTGTCGAAGCCCGCTCAGACCCTAAACCCCACATTCCAGTGTCACGACACGGACGGGAGTTTGGAAAATACAATCTGGGAGGCCAGCGGGGGTTGAAATATCAGGATGTGCTAATGTCATCATCGCTATCAGATCATGGTCCAGTCGTAAAGCAGATTACGCTAATGGCAGGGGTGTTGTTTGAAATCAGACGACGATTCAGCTATTTTAGGTGACCCAGCTGGAAAGATGATGAAAAATTGAAATGCTTGAATGCAAGGTTATGGGAAACTGGGGATTTGGGGAAGCGCCATTAGTGAATTGTCAGTAGGCAGTAAAAGCTCTCGAACAACTACTCGATAGCTGTGCTGTTGTGATTTTTAATTATCGCATGCGTCATTGCAGGTTGCAGTCCAACTAAGGAAAGGCTTTACAATAGAGGAATGACTGCAAGTATGCCCTGAAATGTAAAGTTTCCAGAACTTTACTGTTATCACAGTCAACTGTTTGCTAAGAGAACAATTAAGAAAAAGTCAGTTTGCCAATTCTATTCTGTTTAAAATATTAGGGTTAAAGGCATAAGGCTCTTGTACTCATTGATTACCATTGACGCTTTTTTTTAGTTTGGCATTGACTACATTGCAACTGGACTGTTCCAGCCCTGAAAATGAAATGACCTGGATGAATAAGAATGTTTGCAGGCACGAGTCTAATAATTATCCCATTCAGTAGTGTAGATCCAAACTTTTTCTGTGTCCAGAAAAATTGAAGGATACACGGCAGCTTTGTGCCAAATGGCCTATTTTGGAACACTAACCTCTTTTACACTGGTGTCTAAAGTAGGGTGTGTGTGTTTGTATATCTTCTTCTTCTTCTTCTTCTACTTCTACCCGGTCGTCTGGATGCTCTCACCTTTTAAAAATTGGTTTGTGCGCTGTGCAGCTGTTTGTTTTAAAGCACGGACGGGGCACGGTGGGGAAAGGGTGGACGAAGTAGTGGAAGTCGACCCGCGAATTTGCAGTCTTCCAACGTAGTATCAGCTGTGTACCAGTGTGTAAAGGTCACGACCAGAGTGTGAAGTTAAACACTTTAGAGCCGTTGCCCACACTCCTCTGTTTTAAAAGTAGTTGTCGATGTTCCAGAGGCTAGCATTGACGTGGCAACTCCTCTAATTATCTGGATTCCCAAAGCCACAATGGCTGTGCGAATGCACACTTCAAACACAGAAATTTCCCACTTAGGTTTCTGTCTGAAGGGGCCAGGGAATAAATGCAGGCTTTACTGTTACGTCTATGAGGCGCCGATTTGCCCAAGATGTTACATAGTGGTGGGGAATAAAACTCAAATTGTGCAATATCTGTTAACAGCCACACGATGGCAGGACAATGGCACGCTTTGCTTCCCTCAAACGTCAGGACATCGTCTTCACATTATTACCACATTGGCACCCTGAAGCAGAAGAAATCCTCTTTTGTCAGGCCAACACAATATTTTCCAGGCAAGGTAGAGCGACTTAAGTAATTTTAGTGAAACCTCCCACCACAAACACAGAGCCTGTACTTGTGTTATGAGTTGGTTTAACAGCAAGAGGTTTTATTATTGGGGTAAGAGTATATGCCTCAGGCTGACAAGTACGAGTTGTTCAAATCAGAGTGCCCCGTTGTTTCCCCAAGAGAGAAAGAGCCAAAGCCTGCATTTCACATCTGCTTTAAGGCTGATTCATGCAGCACCATGACAACCTTTTCTATCAACCGATGAGTCATCGCTCTGTGTGTGTGCGTGCCATTGCTGCCGTATCGACATTGAGGTGTTGCTTTAAAATAGGAGGAACAGGAGAGGGAATTGATTGTGAAATCGGATTTAAGACAAAGTTGAGGCCTCTCTCTTTTTTCCCCCCTCAGAATTAAAAATAAAGTTACATTGATGCAATATACAGAAATGCAGAAGACCATCATTAGAATGTTAATGCATATACCACAGTTAGGTCTCGGTTAACGTCGTTCCCAACAGACGACATTTGGAGGTTTACGAACAACGTGCGGTGTAGGAATACATCGTCACATGACTCAAGAAGGCACTATCTGTTTCCACCATACTTACTTCCTTGTTTTATATTTATGGCTTAGAATTGTTTTACTGACAAATCTTTGTTTAATTATGATGATGAATTATACTACTGTATTAGTGTACGTTATGATCGTAGGGAAGTAAACCGAGGACCCAACTGCCATTGAAGTGGAAAAAAGATGGAAAGCGATTGCGCCAACTACTGGCCTGGGATGCACAATTGCATATTACATCGTTTTCTTGCACTATTGTACGAACGTCGATTGTTTTGTCATTGTCTGTATGTGTGTCTTCAAAATCACAGCATTACTGCACGAAATCATACAATTCCTTTAATTAAACTAAAAACTAGGGACATCTTACAGTGATGAGGACTCTTTACATGCAAGATTTTTTTCATACTACTATTTACTGTAATTGCTGTGTTAGCAAAAGTTAGTGATTGACTGCAGTATGTTACAAATGCCGTACAAATTTGTGTTGCGTCGCTGCAACTGAAACCGTACTCAAAATTTACAGTATACCGAAGAACCTGTGTATTTAAGTGGAAACCGTAATTTGTAACCTGTTCACAGGCCTGTTTCTTGTCCTGCCCAAGTTGGAAAACAGTTGCATTTTCCATGTATCCCACACGTGCTGATAATGTAAGATGCTATCACACCGGATTACCATTCAGACTCATAGTCATAACAATGTAGATGTGTATTTCTGAATGCCAAGCACCCATTAGTGGAAGTCCTGTTCCTTAATTCAGTCTCGGTGCCTCCCACCCCCACAATCCCTAGGGAGGTGGATGGTGGTTTAGATCGGTCCCTGGTAGAGGGACAGTTGGCAGCCACGCGTCCGGGTTGGACTATTACCAGGACTGCCAACTCACAGTGGAAATCAAAAGCAGGGACTCAGGAAATGGGTGTTGAGTGAGGTCACATCCCAATTACAGCGCATGTGCTTCAGGTCGGGAAAAGCCAGGACATGCACCGTGGGATTAGGAGAATGTGCACATTTCCATCAGAGGCCTCTGGGAGTGTGATGAGCATGCCTCTCGCTCTTTCTCTCTCTCTCTCTCTCTGTCTGTGGAATGGGTGTGTGTTCAAGGTGGGGGAGGGGGGGGGGTTTAAGCAGGTATGGTGGGTGGTCAGGAGAATTTTTGAGATGCAGCGGATGAAGTCGGGGGGGTCACCACGGCCTTGGCCCCAGTGGTCAGCTCCCTCTCAGCATCCCCACCGGGCACACAGAAGAATGGCATGATCAAACCAGAGGAGTGAGGATTGAATCTCTCTCCTCCTCCTTCAACACTTTGGCTTAGTCCCTGCCGAGGAACCTGCCAGTGGCACAGCTACAGGAGAGAGTTTTTTTTTTTTTTGGGTTAGATAAACCACCGACATGAGAGGCTAACAGCAAGTGACAACACGCCTTTTCGGAATATCCTGTTTTATCATTCCTGCGCAACTGCCTGAAGACTTAAAATGTATGCATGCCTTTATTTTCTTTATCGTTTCCCACTGTGTGTGGCTTACATTTCACACGGACTGGATTTACAACACTGGACATTGGATTGTACTAGGACTTTGGTTTTTGGGAATCGTCTGATTCTTCTTTTCTTCCCCTTGCAGGGCCAAAGACATGAAGAACCGCTTGGCTTTCCTACGGCGGAGGAACGAATCTCCGGGAAGCAACCCAGCCGGAAAGTTGGACAAAACCATGAAGTCAGTCAAGTAAGTGTGTGTGAGCGTGTAAACCACCTTTCCGGGTCTAGACTTGAGTCCTGATGACCTGACGGCCGTCTCGGAAAGACAGAAGTACGAAGTTGAATGGGTGGGAATTTGAATTTTCTGGCTTTGTTTTAATTTTTAAGTCTACTTTAACTAACGCATGAATACATTGTTATGCATCACACAAAATTTGGCTTGTAAGGACGTTTGGACTAGGGGGGTGCAGGTTTAATTCCCAACTTGCAGTCCCCTCATTTTGACACTATAAATTTCTTCTCATGAGATGATTAAGAGATTCCATTCATTGTATTTATGTAATTAGTAAACCTCAAAAAAGTAATGTACCTTAAATGGTACATTGGGACAGTTGGGTCAGTCTATATTATTTATTACCTGACCGAGACTGGTAATAAAATGAATGTAAGAGTCCATATTGGCTGCATGTGTAACTTAAAAAAAATTAAAAAATAAAAATAATAATAATAATGAATCCATGAAGAAATATTTAACTAAAAATGACATTTTAATAATAATTTCAATTTTAAAAAGTAATTTAATAGATTTGATCCCTAATCATAACTTTTACTCCCCATGTGTTGCTTATTAAGCACATTCAACTCGGGGCCTAAAAAGTCCGTCTGTCAAACTAAAAAGGTGTCGGCAGAACAGTGATACATGACATTTTCCAAAATCAAAACCTTCATTTTCCTTAAACATGACCCTTAATCTTCTATCCGGTGTTGAGAAGTCTTAAAAATGTCCCTTAGGATTGTGTTGAACCAGGTAGTTTACATATTTATTGTACATAAACATTCCAAAATCCCGTCTGTTTTAATAAGCCATTAACTTATCGGGATGGTTGTTCAATTAAAGTATCACATTGCTCCAGACACAAGTAGCATGTAAATAACTCGTCATTATAAGACAGACTGTCTGCTGAGTTCAAAGATAAGCTGCATGCCTCCTTATGCAGTGAAGAGAGCATGAAAGCTGGTGTCTGGTGGTGATGGTGGCTGCAGACAGACTCTGTAGAGGGAGGAGGCTACTCAAACCAAAACACACATCCATTGGCTAGTTGAAGCCCCTCCTATCCCGCCTTGCGACTTCCATTCACTGGGTTTATAAAAGCCTCCCCCCTGGCGGACTCGAGCAGACGGACACATGGCTCGAGCTGTTTTCGCCACTCACAAGCCTGAAACCAGCGAGCGGGAGCATTAAGACACAGACTAGGGTGACAAGGAAGAAAGGAAGGAAGCAGTGTTTTGGCTCAGTCGTGTGGCACAGTGCTTCTGGCGAATGGGTCACACCATGAGAAACCTGGCAGAGATGGGCTTACTCAAGAACCGCTCTGCTTTTATCTGCAGGCCCACCCCGGAGGATGCGCTCAAGTGGGGGGACTCCCTTGACAAGCTGCTGGCACACAAATGTAAGTGACTTCAATTTATTTCTCTTGAACTCTACTGTCTCTTCATGCATGTGATTGGTTACAGTGGGAGGACATGCGCTACATTCTTGGGGGAGCACGCATCATCAACACAAACACATGGACACAGTCATTGGCCTGCAAATTAATCCCGGATGCACCACAAAGAAACACATTGTGACTCTTATTCATATTCCCCTACCACCACATCCTTCAGTGCTGATCAAAGTAGAGCAGCTGACGTAAAGCCAGAGCTACATCTGTTCCTCGTTCCGCATGTAGATTCCTCTCTTCCGCGGAGTGAGGTAAGACTCCAGCCTGCCGTTAATCCCGATTATCAGCCATGCCGCTTGAACCATGGGAACGGGAAGGTGCCAACGGGGAGGTGTGGGGAGATTCGGCTTCCGGCCATTCTCTCTCTGAGATGCCGTTTTCCTACAAATCATTAACTCTGCTGCGAAAAATTCATCAGCTACATAGGCTCCAGTCCCGTTGCTCTAGAACCCCCATGATTTTGTACAAGGTATCGTATTGCTGGGGGGGTAGTGTTAGTGCAAATACTCAAGAATCAAGCGTGCTGTTCAATTGCCAGGTCTGTAAGGTCTAAGGGAGTGGAGGACAGTGCTTCTTTTTGGGCTAAGAGGTTTTAATACAAAAGCATCAAGTGCAAGAACTGTTCTGCAAGACCCAGGACCAGGTCCGAACAGCGTTGAAGACTTTGCAGCATCTGGGGTCTTACTTTGTGTTTTATTGCATAAAATATGCAAAATCAAGAATCTATTTTTCCAATCTCCAAAACCCAATATGCGATCCTTAGGGTCTAACAGTGTTGGAAGATTGTGCAGCTTTTGGGCTGTCACTTTTTGGGTTAGGGATTTGCCAAAAACACAGCGGGTACTACCATTCACCAAGAAAAGTATCAGGTCCTAAACACTAAAGACATATTTTCTCACTTTAGGTATTTAAGTGCAAAACAATGGGGAGAGATTTGTCTGAAAATGATTTACACTTGTTTTTCAGATGCACAAATATATCTACGTTTTATGTGTTTTTAATGTTGTGTGTGCATTTAACATGACCTATCATTTGTAAATATTAAATTCTTGGTCCGTTGGTCCGTCTGTGGATCAGCGAGCACGCGCATTTATATTTGAAAAAAACGTAATGCATTTTTCAAGATATTCACATACTCGCACACATATTGAGAATATTCATACGTGTGGGAAGGCCCTCCCTCCATCCATTAGGTGGCAGTGTTGCTGTCTCTGTTGCCAGCATAGACTATAAAATAGATGATTGAGAGCGAGCCACTGTTATTATTTAAACACTGTAATAATAAGATGTTTTTTTAATCTTGGTCACAGATGAGGAAGGCGGTTTCTTTTTATTTTTACTTTTACTAATGACGGTGCTGCCGGTTGTCCATCTTGTTCGGCCATGGTCGGTTTACTGGGGATTACAGCAGGCTCGGCCCATAGACCGTTGGATTCCCATACTTGCAGTCAAGTCATCAACGGAGACAGCAACACTGTCACCTAGCGGAGGGAGGGACGGGACTCGACTTGTGGGTGTGTGAATATCTTGAAAACTGCGTTACGTTTGTCTCAGAAATAAACACGCGTGCCCGCTGATCCACAAACGCACCTTCAACAATTCACAAGCAAAATTGAATATTTACAAATGATAAGTCATGATAAATGCACACAAAACATTTTTAAAAAACATGTAAATTGCACATATATTTGTGAATTTGAAAAAGGTGTGTAAATCGCGGATATAGTTGTGGATTTGAAAAATGTGTGTAAATCGCAAATACATTTGTGGATCTGAAAAACACGTAAATCACGGATATATTTGTGGGTCTGAAAAACACGTGTAGGACATATCTGTGTAAATCATTTTGAGGCAAATCTCTCTCCTTACAAAACAACATGTAAAATTACAAAGCGGTAGTACCTCTCCAGTGCCAGGTCTATAGGGTCAAACATTCTGTGTAGATTTCAGTTTTGCGTTTAGGGATTTTATTGCCAAAAAAGTGGAAAATCCTCAAGTAGTAGTAGTACCGTTGTGTAAGACCCACTACCATTTCTTAACAGTGTTGAGGAAGTTACTAGGTCTGCAGTTTGGAACACTTCTTTCTTTGTTTCCTTTGGGTCTCCTGCTTTATTACAACCACATGACTTAAAATGGCAGATCTATTTTGGGGTTCACCAATTCTAAGGAATGTTGCCATGGTGCCCAGTCAACGCTCCCTTTTGTTTATCCTCATCATCATTGTCCCTCTCTCCCTCTCCCTGCTCTCCTTCAGATGGTCTGGCAGCCTTCAGAGCATTCTTGCGCACCGAGTTCAGCGAGGAGAATCTGGAATTTTGGCTGGCGTGCGAGGAGTACAAAAAGATTAAGTCGCAGTCCAAGATGGCCTCAAAAGCAAAGAAGATCTTTGCAGAATACATCGCCATCCAGTCTTGTAAAGAGGTGAGGAAGAAGATTGAAGCCTGTATCCACCTTCATTTTTTATCTTCTCTATATTAACGTGCCATTTCTTCCGATCTAGGTGAACCTGGACTCGTACACTCGGGATCACACAAAGGACAACCTGCAGAATGTGACGCGCTCCTGCTTTGAGCTGGCGCAAAGGCGGATATATGGGCTAATGGAGAAAGACTCATACCCTCGCTTCCTGCGCTCAGAACTCTACTTGGACTTGATCAACCAAAAAAAGGCCAGCTCCACTTCGACGTCCTCTTCATCATAAGAGGCTAAAAGGTTCTCCCCAGAGGAGAGAGCGTGTTTGGGATGCCAAGTTTCTTCCTCTCTCTTGCCTTTTTATTTTTTAATGTTTTGTCTGTCATCCTGTTTGCTATAACTTCTCATTTGTTTTTAGTGGTTGCAGGAAAGCTAATGGCACTGCAAAGGAATGTAGTTTACTCATGGAGCAGATGGACTGTTTGCTAAAAATATGAAATGAGAAAGCCTCTAATTGAGAGCAGAAGCTGGGTGCTTGTCAGATCACTGTCTTTGTAAGAAATGTTTTGGTCCAGTTGAACTGAAAAATTAGGACAGGGTTCGGAAAAAGCCCAGACACAAAGACAGTCCGGTACTGTTTGTCAGTCTTTTTATTTTCATGTACCTTTTGTTTCCTCAACAACGTCCATGGTGAAACCACTTCCGAACTGTTGGCACGACAAAAGCGGCCCGTCTTCGTTTCCTCAATGTCTAGAAGAGATCTGTAGCTCTGCTTCACAATCATCTACGCCCCTTCTGAAAGACTGTGACAAAGATGGACAAAGAATACACATGCATGGACTTATTTAAGACTTGAAAAGTCGTATTGACGGCAAGAAAAAAAGGACTCGCAGCGAGAGAAGTCCAACAGCATTTTCCTTCAAACACATAAACGTAGCTGATAAACGAGGAAGCATCTCTCAGGACATGGTTTCAGTTTTTCCGACCGCCGTTTTTGTTTCCAGGCTTCCCAACTTGCACTCTCTTACTTATACTGAGCAATACACAACATGTCGCTTGGAATACTTTTCACTTCGCCTATTTATTTAGAGTAAAAGGATTACAGGCTGGACACCTCCAGAAGCACTCGGCTCAAAGCTTTCCTCTTAACCACCAAACAGGTCCAATGCTGTCCTGAATCTAAGTGCAATATTTTTACTTTTAATGTTTTATTATTATTATTATTATTGGTTTTGTGTGTTTATTTAGATTTTTTTCTTTCTTTTTTTTCTTTTTTTTTTTAGGCGGGGCGGTCAAGCGTCTTTAGCTCTCTATTAACTTTATTTGTTAGGAAAGGAAAGTTAGAGCTCTAAGTTTGACTTAACAGCGAAACTTTCAACAAACCTATAAGTAGTTTCATGGATTTAAAGCGAGAAATTATTTTAACTGTGCGTTTGCCCCCCGGCAGCGGGCCGCCGGGAACATTATGGTTGTGCATATAATTCTTTAAGAAACTATGTGATAAAAGAAGCAAAAAAATTAAGCGACTGTATGTTCCCACTGGCTGTGAAGGTGGGATTCAGCTGTATTTATGTAAATATAAGAGACTCCAAAACTATAAGATGACGTAATGTTGACGAATAACAAAATAGGTGACGAGCAAGAACAGGGCACTATTGTGGCTCTTTTTCTCTCTCTCTCTCTCTCTCTCTCTCTCTCTCTCTCTCTCATGGTCATACATAATAACAGTGTTTGTTAGGAGTTTTCTGAATGCATTTGATCATTTTCACTGTTTACAAGTCAAAATGCATCTCCTGTGATAGCAAGTAAAAACAGTACATTGCATCTGGTGTCAATGCTAATGATAAATAAAACGATCAGCTGAACAAGTCAACCTGTGTTTTCCCTGGACTATTGTTTGTTTTTATGATGAGTGTCCTCTAACATCACAAACATGCAACAACAAAAACAACAGTAGCGTAGCTCGTAAAGTCAGGTTAATAAGATAAAAAACTAAAAAAAAAAAAACTTATTATCATTTAACTGCCTAAAGGCTGTGGATCTAGCGAGCTTAACGTTCTAACTATATCTCTACTGTCCTACCACATTTGTATTTGATAATATGTCAAAACATACCTCTGATCACTTAGCCATCTCGCGCTTTTTTTTTTTTCTGGGTAGTTAGCCATTTTAGCGATGACATGAGTTAGCATAGCTAGCTGCTAAATTCTCATAAATCAAATGTTGCTATGAAATATTGTATGTTAATGTGGAGTTTTTGTCTATCAAACTATTATATTATTTAATAGATATATATTTTGATTGTATATTATATTTATTCCATTTTATTACATATTTTAATGCCCTTTCAGTAAGAATTTAGCAAATTGAATATCATGATATATTTTGTTTGTATGTTTTGTTTTAGGTCATGACGGGGACTTTTCTAATAGCAATTTGAACTTTCATTGTGTGCAACACGATGTGTAGATCGCTTTCCCACGACGTCGGACACCTCTGGACACACCTGCAGCCATCATATTGGAGGTCGACACATTGCTGTGGTTTGGTGCTTTTTGTGTGTGTGAAAAGAGAAATTTGATTATTAGCCAATATCAAATAATGGTGATTTTACTCTACAGTGTTCAACTTCAACAACACAGATAGGAGGGACGAAGTGTAATTTTGAAACAGGGTGAGAAGACACAAAACTTGTTGAAGAAAGGACTTTCTTGAGTCTCCTCCCTTAAATGAGACAATACACACACAGCTCCTGGTGTATCATGGTAAAATGGTTGAAAGAAGAATGAGAATAACTGTGTTGATGACTTAAATGTTCTCCAAGTCACCTAGTAAGCATGTGGAGTTCCGTGAGGATATGAATGAGTTTAAAACAATGCAATCAGACAGATAAACAGCAGTGAAAGCGTATCCTCTATGTCAGACGTAGCGCATGAAGCCAGTTACAATATCGCTTCAAACGTCCTTCCTTAGTCTTGCATCATCTTGAAATCAATAGGATTGCAATCATGTTATCTTGCCCCCCAGGATCCACTACTTACGGCGTATCATAATCACCACCAGATTAATGTTTGCTGCCCTGCCAGGGCACCTGTTCATGGTGACTAATTAAAATTTTACACAGGTGAAAGCGTGACAACTTAGGCATAGCGGATAAGGCAGCTGAACTGTGGGCGTAACTCGCTTGCTTTACATTGCATTGTGAACTTTTTAGCCCTCATCTTTGCACTTTTACGAGATTGAAATATTTAAAACATAAGTGATAGTAACGGATTCCGGTTTTACAGGTAAAACAAACAGGATTCGGTCAACTAGTTTTCTGTTTCAAGCTTTTGGTATCCTCCAGATCTTGACCTCTAACCTGGCGGACAAACAAATACCGATCACGTGATCGAAATCTATCTATACTTATTCAGGATGTCCCTGGATCCTTGAAAATGTGATTTACCAAAATTGATGCCTTAATTATGCTTACAAATGGTGCGCAATCTTAAAATCAGCACTTTAATGGCCTTAAAAATGCCACAGGCACTATAAACAACATTTTTATATTTTCTTTGGAGATCTTTGTACAGAGGCAGCACGGTAGGCGACTGGTTAGCACATCTGCCTCACAGTTCTGAGGACCTGGGTTCAAATCCCGTCCCCCGCCTGTGTGGAGTTTGCATGTTCTCCCCGTGCCTGCGTGGGTTTTCTACGGGTACTCCAGTTTCCTCCCACATCCCCAAAACATGCACGGTAGGTTGATTGAAGACTTTAAATTGCCCGTAGGTGTGAGTCTGAATGGTTGGATGGATATTTGTTCAGGATATTATTTGAATTTGTAGTTAGTAATTACCATCCATCCATCCATCCATCCATCCATTTTCTTTACTGCTTATCCTCACTAGGGTCGCGGGCTGCTGTAGCCTATCCCAGCTATCTTCGGGCGGGAGGCGGGGTACACCCTGAACCGGTTGCCAGCCAATAGAAACAATCAACCATTCCCACACACATTCATGCCTACGGGCAATTTAGAGTCTTGAATCAATCTGCCACGCATGTTTTTGGGATGTGGGAGCAAACCGGAGTGCCCGGAGAAAACCCACCCAGGCACGGGGAGAACATGCAAACTCCACACAGGCGGGGCTGGGATTTGAACCCCGGTCCCCAGAACTCTGAGGCGGATTTGCTAACCAGTCGTCCACCGTGGCGGCAAATAATTTCCATCGAAAAAAACAACAACAAAAAAACAACAGCAACAAATGTGTCAAAGAATTTCACAAAATGTCTTAATTACAAGCTGGTGATTGGTGATGGTGTAGTGGTACATTCGCCTGACTTCGGTGCA